>NC_091996.1:32762838-32848467 GCF_044704955.1 Pristiophorus japonicus | reverse complement strand
GGGGAGGTGGGACCAGTACAAACCGGACGGTCTGCACCTGGGCAGGACCGGAACCAATGTCCTAGGGGGAGTGTTTGCTAGTGCTGTTGGGGAGGATTTAAACTGATATGGCAGGGGGATGGGAACCAATGCAGGGAGACAGAGGGAAACAAAAAGGAGGCAAAAGCAAAAGACAGAAAGGAGATGAGAAAAAGTGGAGGGCAGAGAAACCCAAGGCAAAGAACAAAAAGGGCCACTGTACAGCAAAATTCTAAAAGGACAAAGGGTGTTAAAAGAACAAGCCTGAAGGCTTTGTGTCTTAATGCAAGGAGTATCCGCAATAAAGTGGATGAATTAACTGTGCAAATAGATGTTAACAAATATGATGTGATTGGGATTACGGAGACGTGGCTCCAGGATGATCAGGGCTGGGAACTCAACATCCAGGGGTATTCAACATTCAGGAAAGATAGAATAAAAGGAAAAGGAGGTGGGGTAGCATTGCTGGTTAAGGAGCAAATTAAGGCAATAGTTCGGAAGGACATTAGCTTGGATGATGTGGAATCTATATGGGTAGAGCTGCAGAATACCAAAGGACAAAAAACGTTAGTGGGAGTTGTGTACAGACCTCCAAACAGTAGTAGTGATGTTGGGGAGGGCATCAAACATGAAATTAGGGGTGCGTGCAATAAAGGTGCAGCAGTTATAATGGGTGACTTTAATATGCACATAGATTGGGTTAACCAAACTGGAAGCAATACGGTAGAGGAGGATTTCCTGGAGTGCATAAGGGATGGTTTTTTAGACCAATATGTCGAGGAACCAATTAGGGGGGAGGCCATCTTAGACTGGGTGTTGTGTAATGAGAGAGGATTAATTAGCAATCTCGTTGTGCGAGGCCCCTTGGGGAAGAGTGACCATAATATGGTGGAATTCTGCATTAGGATGGAGAATGAAACAGTTAATTCAGAGACCATGGTCCAGAACTTAAAGAAGGGTAACTTTGAAGGTATGAGGCGTGAATTGGCTAGGATAGATTGGCGAATGATACTGAAGGGGTTGACTGTGGATGGGCAATGGCAGACATTTAGAGACCGCATGGATGAACTACAACAATTGTACATTCCTGTCTGTCGTAAAAATAAAAAAGGGAAGGTGGCTCAACCGTGGCTATCAAGGGAAATCAGGGATAGCATTAAAGCCAAGGAAGTGGCATACAAATTGGCCAGAAATAGCAGAGAACCCGGGGACTGGGAGAAATTTAGAACTCAGCAGAGGAGGACAAAGGGTTTGATTAGGGCAGGGAAAATGGAGTACGAGAAGAAGCTTGCAGGGAACATTAAGACGGATTGCAAAAGTTTCTATAGATATGTAAAGAGAAAAAGGTTAGTAAAGACAAACGTAGGTCCCCTGCAGTCAGAATCAGGGGAAGTCATAACGGGGAACAAAGAAATGGCGGACCAATTGAACAAGTACTTTGGTTCGGTATTCACTGAGGAGGACACAAACAACCTTCCGGATATAAAAGGGGTCGGAGGGTCTAGTAAGGAGGAGGAACTGAGGGAAATCCTTATTAGTCGGGAAATTGTGTTGGGGAAATTGATGGGATTGAAGGCCGATAAATCCCCAGGGCCTGATGGACTGCATCCCAGAGTACGTAAGGAGGTGGCCTTGGAAATAGTGGATGCATTGACCGTCATTTTCCAACATTCCATTGACTCTGGATCAGTTCCTATGGAGTGGAGGGTAGCCAATGTAACCCCACTTTTTAAAAAAGGAGGGAGAGAGAAAACAGGGAATTACAGACCGGTCAGCCTGACATCGGTAGTGGGTAAAATGATGGAATCAATTATTAAGGATGTGATCGCAGTGCATTTGGAAAGAGGTAATATGATAGGTCCAAGTCAGCATGGATTTGTGAAAGGGAAATCATGCTTGACAAATCTTCTGGAATTTTTTGAGGATGTTTCCAGTAGAGTGGACAAGGGAGAACCAGTCGATGTGGTATATTTGGACTTTCAGAAGGCTTTCGACAAGGTCCCACACAAGAGATTAATGTGCAAAGTTAAAGCACATGGGATTGGGGGTAGTGTGCTGACATGGATTGAGAACTGGTTGTCAGACAGGAAGCAAAGAGTAGGAGTAAATGGGGACTTTTCAGAATGGCAGGCAGTGACTAGTGGGGTACCGCAAGGTTCTGTGCTGGGGCCCCAGCTGTTTACACTGTACATTAATGATTTAGACGAGGGGATTAAATGTAGTATCTCCAAATTTGCGGATGACACTAAGTTGGGTGGCAATGTGAGCTGCAAGGAGGATTCTATGAGGCTGCAGAGCGACTTGGATAGGTTAGGTGAGTGGGCAAATGCATGGCAGATGAAGTATAATGTGGATAAATGTGAGGTTATCCACTTTGGTGGTAAAAACAGAGAGACAGACTATTATCTGAATGGTGACAGATTAGGAAAAGGAGAGGTGCAACGAGACCTGGGTGTCATGGTACATCAGTCATTGAAGGTTGGCATGCAGGTACAGCAGGCGGTTAAGAAAGCAAATGGCATGTTGGCCTTCATAGCGAGGGGATTTGAGTACAAGGGCAGGGAGGTGTTGCTACAATTGTACAGGGCCTTGGTGAGGCCACACCTGGAGTATTGTGTACAGTTTTGGTCTCCTAACCTGAGGAAGGACATTCTTGCTATTGAGGGAGTGCAGCGAAGGTTCACCAGACTGATTCCCGGGATGGCGGGACTGACCTATCAAGAAAGACTGGATCAACTGGGCTTGTATTCACTGGAGTTCAGAAGAATGAGAGGGGACCTCATAGAAACGTTTAAAATTCTGACGGGGTTAGACAGGTTAGATGCAGGAAGAATGTTCCCAATGTTGGGGAAGTCCAGAACCAGGGGACACAGTCTAAGGATAAGGGGGAAGCCATTTAGGACTGAGATGAGGAGGAATTTCTTCACCCAGAGAGTGGTGAACCTGTGGAATTCTCTACCACAGAAAGTTGTTGAGGCCAATTCACTAAATATATTCAAAAAGGAGTTAGATGAAGTCCTTACTACTAGGGGAATCAAGGGGTATGGTGAGAAAGCAGGAATGGGGTACTGAAGTTGCATGTTCAGCCATGAACTCATTGAATGGCGGTGCAGGCTAGAAGGGCCGAATGGCCTGCTACTGCACCTATTTTCTATGTTTCCATGTTTCCATGTTTCTATGTTTCTCCTCCCCCCCTCCCTCCCCCACCTCTCTCTCCTCCCTCCCTCTCTCTTCCTCCCTCCCCCCTCTCTCCTCCCTCCCCCTCTCTCCTCCCCCTCTCATCCCCTCCGCCTCTCCTCCCCTCTCCTCCCCTCCCTCCTCCCCCCTCCCTTCGTCTCTCCTCCCCTCCCTCTCTCCTCCACTCCGTTCCTCTCTCCTCCCCTCCCTTCCTCTCTCCTCCCCCCCTTGTCTCCTCCCCCCTCCTTCCCTCCCTCCCTCTCTCCTCCCTTCCCTCTCTCCTCCCTCCCTCCCTCTCTCCTCCCCTCCCTCCCTCCCTCCCTCTCTCCTCCCCTTCCTCCCCTCCCTCTCTCCTCCCCCTCCCTTCCTCTCTCCTCCCCTCCTTCCCTCCCTCCTCCCCTCCCTCTCTCCTCCCCTCCGTCCTCCCCTCCTTCCTCCCCTCCCTCCCTCTCCTCCCCTCCCTCTCTCTCTCCTCCCCCCCTTCCCTCTCTCCTCCCCCCCTTCCGTCTCTCCTCCCCCCCTTCCCTCTCTCATCCCCCCCTTCCCTCTCTCATCCCCCCCTTCCCTCTCTCATCCCCCCCTCTGTCTCTCTCCCCTCCCTCCCTCCCTCTCTCCTCCCCTCCCTCTCTCCTCCCCTCCCTCCCTCTCTCCTCCCCTCCCTCTCCTCCCCTCCCTCTCTCCTCCCTCTCTCCCCCTCCCTCTCTCCTCCCCCCTCTCTCCTCCTCCCTCTCTTCCCCTCCCTCTCCCTCCCCTCCCCTCCCTCCCTCTCCCTCCCTCTCTCTCTCCTCCCCTCCCTCTCTCTCTCTCTCTCCTCCCCTCCCTCTCTCTCTCCTACCCTCTCTCCCTCTCTCTCTCTCCTACCCTCCCTCCCTCTCTCTCTCTCCTCCCCTCCTCCCTCGCTCCTCCCCTCCCTCTCTCCTCCCCTCCCTCCCTCTCTCCTCTCCTCCCCTCCCTCTCCCCTCTCTCTCTCCTCCCCTCCCCTCCCCTCCCTCCCTCCCTCTCTCCTCCTCCCCTCCCTCCCTCTCTCCTCCCCTCCCTCCCTCTCTCCTCCCCTCCCTCTCCTCTCTCCTCCCTCCCTCCCTCTCTCTCTCTCTCCTCCCCTCCCCTCTCTCTCTCTCCTCCCCTCCCTCCTCTCTCTCCTCCCCTCCCTCCCTCTCTCTCCTCCCCTCCCTCCCTCTCTCTCTCTCTCCTCCCCTCCCTCCCTCTCTCTCTCTCCTCCCCTCCATCCCTCTCTCTCTCCTCCCCTCCATCCCTCTCTCTCTCCTCCCCTCCATCCCTCTCTCTCTCCTCCCCTCCATCCTTCTCTCTCCTCCCCTCCATCCTTCTCTCTCCTCCCCTCCATCCTTCTCTCTCCTCCCCTCCCTCTCTCGCCTCCCCTCCCTCCCTCTCTCTCTCTCCTCTCCTCCCCTCCCTCCCTCTCTCCTCCCCGCCCTCCCTCCCTCACTCCTCCCCTACCTCCCTCTCTCTCTCCTCTCCTCCCCTCCCTCCCTCTCTCCTTCCCTCCCTCTCTCCTCCCCTCCCTCCCTCCCTCCCTCTCTCCCCTCCCCCCCTCTCCTCCCCCATCTCTCCTCCTCTCTCTCCTTCCCTCTCTCCTCCCCTCTCTCCTTCCCTCTCTCCTCCCCTCCCTCTCTCCTCCCCTCCATCCTCCCCTCCCTCTCTCCTCTCCTCCCCTCCCTCCCTCTCTCCTCCCCCCCCTCCCTCCCTCTCTCCTCCCCCCCCTCCCTCCCTCTCTCCTCCCCCCCCTCCCTCCCTCTCTCCTCCCCCCCCTCCCTCCCTCCCTCTCTCCTCCCTCCCTCCTCCCCCCCCTCCCTCTCTCCTCCCTCCCTCCTCCCTCCCTCCTCCCCCCTCCCTCTCTCCTCCCCCCTCCCTCTCTCCTCCCCCCTCCCTCACTCTCTCCTCCCCCCTCCCTCACTCTCCCCTCCCCCCCTCTCTGCTCCCCCCCTCCCTCCCTCTCTCCTCCCCCCCTCCCTCCCTCCCTCTCTCCTCCCCCTCCCTCCCTCTCTCCTCCCCGTCTCCTCCCCCCCTCCCTCTCTCCTTCCCTCTCTCCTCCCCTCCATCCTCCCCTCCCTCTCTCCTCCCCCCCCTCCCTCCCTCTCTCCCTCCCTCCCTCCTCCCCCCCCCTCCCTCCTCCCCCCCCTCCCCTCTCTCCTCCCCCCTCCCTCTCTCCCTCCCCCCTCCTCACTCTCTCCTCCCCCCTCCCTCACTCTCCCCTCCCCCCCTCCCTCCCTCTCTGCTCCCCCCCTCCCTCCCTCTCTCCTCCCCCCCTCCCTCCCTCTCTCCTCCCCCTCTCTCACCCCCCACCCCCCCACCCCCTCCCCTCCCTCCCTCTCTCCCCCCACCCCCCCTCCCCCCCTCCCTCTCTCCTCCCCCCTCCCTCTCTCTCTCCCCTCCCTCTCTCCTCCCCCCTCCCTCTCTCTCTCCCCCTCCCTCCCTCTCTCCCCCTCCCTCCCTCTCTCCCCCTCCCTCCCTCTCTCCTGCCCCCCTCCCTCCCTCTCTCCTCCCCCCCTCCCTCCCTCTTTCCTCCCCCCCTCCCTCCCTCTTTCCTCCCCCCCTCCTCCCTCTTTCCCCCCCTCTCCTCCCCCCTCCCTCCCTCCCTCTTTCCTCCCCCCCTCCCTCCCTCTTTCCTCCCCCCCTCCCTCCCTCCCTCTTTCCTCCCCCCCTCCCTCCCTCCCTCTTTCCTCCCCCCCTCCCTCCCTCCCTCCCTCTTTCCTCCCCCCCTCCCTCCCTCTTTCCTCCCCCCCTCCCTCCCTCTTTCCTCCCCCCTCCCTCCCTCTTTCCTCCCCCCTCCCTCCCTCTTTCCTCCCCCCCTCCCTCCCTCTTTCCTCCCCCCCTCCCTCCCTCCCTCTTTCCTCCCCCCTCCCTCCCTCTTTCCTCCCTCCCTCTTTCCTCCCTCCCTCTTTCCTCCCCCCCTCCCTCCCTCTTTCCTCCCCCCCTCCCTCCCTCTTTCCTCCCCCCCTCCCTCCCTCTTTCCTCCCCCCCTCCCTCCCTCTTTCCTCCCCCCCCCCCCCTCTTTCCTCCCCCCCCCCTCCCTCTTTCCTCCCCCCCCCCTCCCTCTTTCCTCCCCCCCCTCCCTCTTTCCTCCCCCCCCCCTCCCTCTTTCCTCCCCCCCCACCTCCCTCCTCCCCCTCCTCCCCCCCTCTCCTCCCTCCTCCCACCTCCCCCCCTCTCCTCCCTCCCTCCCTCCTCCCCCCCTCCCTCCTCCCCCTCCCTCCTCCTCCCCCCCCTCCCTCCCTCCTCCCCCCCTCCCTCCCTCTCTCCTCCCCCCCTCCCTCCCTCTCTCCTCCCCCCCCCCTCCCCCTCTCCTCCCCCCCCCTCCCCCTCTCCTCCCCCCCCCCCTCCCTCTCTCCTCCCGCCCTCCCCCCCTCTCTCCTCCCCCCCCTCCCTCCCTCTCTCCTCTCCCCCCCTCCCTCTCCCCCCCCCTCCCTCTCCCCCCCCTCTCTCCCTCCCTCTCTCTCCCTCCCTCCCTCTCCTCCCTCCCTCTCTCCTCCCCCCCTCCCTCCCTCTCTCCTCCCCCCCTCCCTCCTCCCCCCTCCCCCCCCTCCCTCCCCCTCTCCCCTCCCTCCCTCTCTCCTCCCCCTCCCTCCCTCTCTCCTCCCCCTCCCTCCCTCTCTCCTCCCCCTCCCTCCCTCTCTCCTCCCCCTCCCTCCCTCTCTCTCCTCCCCCTCCCTCCCTCTCTCTCCTCCCCCTCCCTCCCTCTCTCTCTCCCCTCTCCTCCCCCTCCCTCTCTCCTCCCCCTCTCCTCCCCCCCACTCCCCTCCCCCCACTCCCTCTCCTCCTCTCTCCTCCCCCCACTCCCCTCTCCCCCTCCCTCCCTCCCTCTCCCACTCCCTCCCTCCCTCCCTCTCCCACTCCCTCCCTCCCTCTCCCCTCCTCCCTCCCCCCCTCTCTCCCCCTCCCCTCTCTCTCCTCCCCCCCCCTCCCTCTCCTCCCCCCTCCCCTCCCCCTTCCCCTCCTCCCCCCTCCCTCTCCTCCCCCCTCCCCTCCCCCTTCCCCTCCTCCCCCCTCCCCTCCCCCTTCCCCTCCTCCCTCCTCCCCCCTCCCCTCCCCTCCCCTCCCCTCTCACAGTGCAAATAGGAAAACAAGCACCTGAGAATTCATTGTTAGAGTGGAAGCAAGTCTTGGGATGATGATGTCCCTTTAAATGGAAACTGAGCGGAAGTAGCAGCAGCAGCAGCAGGCAGCCAAGCAGAGAGGGGAGGAGGGTGTCCCTTTAAACTTGCGCTAGCTGTGGGCGCACGCGCAGTGGCGGGGTAACGCGCGGCCAGTGTTTACAGCGGCGGCCCGGCCCGAAGCGGTGAATGACGTCGCTGGGGAGCTGCGGCGGGTAAGAGCCGCTCGGCGGCTTGTTTACCTTTCTCCTCCTCCTTCAGCAAAAGCGACGGGTGGCCGAAAGTGAAGCGTGGAGAGAGCGAGAGTGAGTGTGTGGGGATTATAGCCTGTCGGCTGCGATTTTTTTTCTCTCTCACACTCTTAGGGCTCCGGCTGAGGCGGGAAGCTAGGCCGCGGCGGCGTCCGTCCGTCGTCCGTCTCTCTCTTCAGCCTTCCCTCCTGCTGACACACGGTGAGCCAACCCATTCCCCGGAGCGCAGCGGCGTTGTGTGCGCCTGGTGCCCCCCGGGCGGGGCGTTAACACAGCTGTTTGAGGGGGAAGGTGGCGGTGGGGTCCGGAGACGGGTGAGGGGGGCCGCGACTCGGAGCCCATCTTCTCCACCAGCCTCAGCCCGGCACTGCACATGCTTCCCCGTCTGTGCAATGCCAACCCCGGGAGCCGCTGCAAACTCCTGCAACCCAGCCTCTCCCCGGATAGCCTGCTCTCCCCGAATGGCTGCGGGTAAAAGGGGCGAACATTTTTTTGACGATTATAAATTGCAATCTTTTTTTTGCAAATATTACTAATCCTGCAAATATTACTAATCCTAAGCATTGCAAACAAAAATGCATGCATGCAATTAAGATGCAAAGACTGAAAGCGCAGCACTGTGCATGTGGCTGACTTATTTTATTCTGCTCTAACTTAATCGAGTCCAATCCTGAGCAAGTGTATTTAGTGCACCGGTTATGAATGTGCAGAATGTCACTGTACTCCAGCTCCCAGCTTGCTTTGC
The DNA here is from genome assembly GCF_044704955.1 of Pristiophorus japonicus. Lineage (NCBI taxonomy): Eukaryota > Metazoa > Chordata > Chondrichthyes > Pristiophoridae > Pristiophorus > Pristiophorus japonicus. The sequence goes on along the minus strand of NC_091996.1, from coordinate 32,840,167 downwards.
TGCCCGTCTCCATGGGCAGGAAATGTATATTTCAGCAAGGAATTGATTTTGCTTCGCTTGCTAACTCACTGTCTTGATCTCTTTTTGATGTTTATCTGTTGGCTCCACCCATGTTCCTCACTGATTTTGTAGGGTCTGTATTTTGTTCTTGGTTTTGTTCTGCCACCACTGTTTTGTTTTCATGACTGTTTTCTATTGGCTAACAATGACGTAAGGCATCTCAGTTTTAGGATTGTTTCAGGTTGCACGCTGTATGCTTAAAGCACGCTAGTTATCCGTAATTGGGATCAAATGACATAATCAGAAATGAAATGTGTAAGTTAAATTAACTAGCTGTTCAAATTAGCCAGCACAGTTAAAGGACACATTTTCTTTTTCCTGAGACTGCTGTATTTGCACAGTATGAGCTACCACCATTAGGGAGGGTGTAGTCTGATTAAAGTCATCAGCCGTGGTAAGTTTATGGGTAAAACAGTTTGGGATGGCAATAAGGTAATACTGCAAGAGGATTGTTCAGACAATGTAACTGTTAAAGCTGCAATTTTTAAAATTCCTGTATATCTGGACAATTAACAAAACCTGACTGAAATCTGTAGAAAATTAAAAGCACATTGCTCTTGTGTACATTCAGTTATTTTCATTTCTGTAATTTTGTTTAAAATTTAATATTTTTAATGTTACTCAATACCGAGTTATGTTAAAACAGGATGTCTTTATAATTTTCCAAATCTTAGAATTCTTTTTGCCAAACCCAAGGAGAATGTCTAAAGGCATGTATGTTACATAGGAAACAAAAAGTATAGGGCCAGACTTTCAACCTGTGCCCAAAATGGGCTTAAAGTGGACAGGCATCAGGTGTGTGAGGTGCCCACCTGACTTACCCCTACCGGTTGCCTGTTTTGCATGGTGGGAAATAGGCAGCCAGCAGTTGAAAGTCGGCTCATATTGTCGGAGAATTTATTTTAAGTGCTAACTATTGTATTGCTAAGAAGAGATGTGGGCTGTTAGTCTGTCTAAAATTGAGTAGCCTTTTTGAATTTTATTCGTTAAGGACCTGTTTTTTTTCCTGTTTTTTTTGTTTTAACCTTCTGTTAGCATCAAAAAACACGAGAAAATCGGGTGTAGGATGGCCCAATAAGCCAGGGTAAATTTGGTGAAATCAATCTCTGTCTTGAATATACTTAACGACTGATCATCCACAGCCCACTGGGATGGAGAATTCCAAAGATTCACAACCCTTTGAGTGAAGACATTTCTCCTCATTTCTGTCCTAAATGGCTGACCCCTTCTGAGATTGTGACCCCTAGTTCTAGACTCCCCAGCCAGGGGAAACATCCTCCCAGCATCTACCCTGTCAAGCCATTTAAGAATTTTATGTGTCTCATTGAGATTACTCCTCATTCTTCTAAACTGTAGGGAATATAGGCATTATCTACTCAATCTCTCTTTATAGGACAATCCCCTTATCCCAGGAATCAGTCAAGTGAACCTTTGTTGCACCTGCTGTAAGGCAAGTATATCCTTCCTTTCGTAAGGAGACCTAAACTGTACACAGTATTCCAGGTGTGGTCTCACAAAGGCCCTTTATAATTATAGCAAGATTTTTACTCTTGTACAGCAATCCCTTTGTAATAAAGGTTAGCATACTATTTGCTTTCCTAATTGATTTCTGTACCTGTATGTTAACTTTCTGTGATTTGTGTACAAGGACATCAGGTTTCTCTGAATACCAACATTTCCCAGTCTCTCCATTTAAAAATATTTTACTTTTCTATTTTTCCTACCAAAATGGATAACTTGTCACTTTTCCACATTATATTCCACCTGCCACAGATTTGTCAAACATGATTTTCCTTTCATAGATCCACGTTGACTCTGCCCAATCATATTATGATTTTCTAAGTTTGCATCCCTGATTATAACTGCTCAACCATCGGTGGCTGTGCCTGGGCCCTAAGCTCTGGAACTCCCTCCCTAAACCTCTACCTCTCTTTCCTCCTTTAAGACCCTACCTCTTTGACCAAGCTTTTGGTCATCTGCTGTAATTTCTTATGTAGCTTGGTGTCTTTTTTTTTGTCTTCTAACACTCCTGTGAAGTGCCTTGGGACGTTTTACTACGTGAAAGGTGCTATATAATTATAAGTTGCTGTGGTAAGTGTTCTGTTGCCACATCCCGAATAGATTCTGGCATTTTACTTACTACTGATGTCAGGCAAGCTGGTCTATAGTTCCCTGTTTTCTCTCTTACTCCTTTCTTGAATAGCGGTGTTCTAGTTAACTAATAGTTTCTTAATCTTTTTTGACAGGAGCTCAATCGGGCATTGATGTCTGATTGTATTACTTGCTGATATTATGTGAGTTGTACTTTTTAGCAGGATGAGGGGTTCTATGATTTGCATTTTTTATTAGATATGGCTAATGTGAAAATTACTCAAAATGCAACAATTTGATGCTCCGTTGTGCCACTTTGTAATATGGAAGCATGCAAGTTTGCATCATCTGGTCTCTCACGGGCATCTCTGGTCTTCGCTGCTTTGTTGAGGGAAATACCAGAGGGAGGCTAACACCTTCCCTATAGTTTAGGGTGAAAGGTAGAAAATCAGCAGATGAGCCTCCTGACTACTTTTGCTGTAACGCGATGAACTGGGTGCAGCCTTCTATTGAAAATACCTTACAGTAGGTTACCTAATGCGCTTTCAGGTGAAGAGTGCTGTTTGGTTTGTGAGTTGGGGATAGGTGAGAAGTAGCATTTAAAATCTGGCTGAAAATTAAAAAGAAATGTTGGGATTTGTAAAATAAAGGTGCCACTTCCTCATAAAAGGTACATGTCATACAGATAAAGAAAATTGATTAGTTGATTTGTTTTTCCCTGTAAAATGCTGGATACCTGTGGAAGTTCAGAGCATGCCGAACTGGTTTATGCATTTTGTAATAACGAATGAAGTCTGCTGATAACATTCAAGGCTGTTTAACAGGACAGTTTTGGAAAGTTTATTTTGTTTGTGGTTGGTAGATTTCTCAATTGAGTAAATTAATTTTCAATGTATTCATTTGAATACGTGGGTGTGTGTACATTTTCTCCATAAAACTTAGATTATTTATATTTCCAGTTCTATTTTCTCTTTTGGTACATACATTTTAAAAAGTATAATTACTGTTTTAGATCACCACCATCTCAAACAGTAGAACAGTAACCATGGCATTTCTTGACTTGTGCAAATGTGAAATTGAAATAGGTAATGCATCACCATGAATCAGTGGTCGCTCTCTTGCGTTGGAGTCCGAAGGTTGAGCGTTCCAAGTCCCACTCCAGAGACATGAGCACATAATCCAGGCTGACATTTCAGTGCAGTATTGAGGGAGTGCTGCACTGTACGAGGCACCGTCTTTGGGATGAGACCATGTCTGTCCTTTCAGGTGGAAGTAAAAGATCCCCTGGCACTCAATTGAGGAGCAGGAGAGTTCTCCCTGGTGCCCTGGCCAATATTTATCCCTCAACCAGCATCAATAAAACAGATTATCTGGTCAATATCTCATTGCTGTTTGTGTGCAAATTGGCTGCTCTGTTTCTCAAATTACAGCAGTGACTATACTTCAGAAAGTACTATACAAAAGTGGCTGTAAAGCGCTTTGGGACGTTCAGTTATTTTTGTTTATTCCTGTTACTGCTGATTACTAAAAGCAGTGATAATGTATTTATCTAGTTTCTCAAACGCTAACTTTAAACAAATATCTTTGCGTTTGTTGGCTCTGAGACATAGCCCCTTGGTCTCACCTGATTATTTGAACATAATCAGACTTTTTAAAATGTGTTTTGTTATTAGCATCTATCAAACCTGGAACTGACGTGTTCACTGCAGGGGGAAAATATTTTCTCCAGTTTTCATTAAAGGAGTTGCATGGTTTATAAATATGGCAGGAGTGCTGAGGATTTCAAGTCCCTGCAATCCAGTCTTCAATCTTCCTCTTTTTAGGGCTGAATTTTGCCCAGCACCGAAACGGCACCCGTGTTTTTTTTTCTGGCGCAGAAGTTTAGTTTAGAGGTTCCCCAATTACGGGACGCCGGCGTCGACTGCTGGCATCGACTACCAGCGCCAGAATGTTTGACGCCATACATTCTAGAGCTGGTGGGCGTTGAAAAATACAGTACGTGCCATTTCGGGACATATGGCCAAGTTTCCTGCTTAGCGATATTTAAAAAATCGGCACACAGACACTAAACACTGTAGGAAAAACCCTTGTCTGCAGTTAAAGAAAGCTGTGCTGGCCCGTTCCTACCCCTGGCCGAATGGACTCCTGACCTATTTTAGAGAAACTTCATGGAACCTTGTATAACTTCAAAACTAAAATAAATGTTTAAAAAAAACTTACCATTGCAGCTACTCCCTCGATGATAGAACTGTAAGCATTCAAATAATAAATAATTCTTCTCTATCTTTTCCTTTGACGCCCTAATTGTCCCAAAATTTTCTAAGATGTTCCTGAAGTCCTGGTAATCCTTAAAAATCAAAACTGTAGGCACAATTATCAGACAAATAATCTTCTTCAACCTTCTCACAATCCTCCAGGCAGCCGACTGGACCCGCTGCTATCCCCGGCCGAATTACTGTGCATGTGCAGTTTTTTTTCATTGCCCATGCGCAGAGGAAAAATAAATGAGTTGCCCCCCCCTCCCGAGATCGACTCTGGAGCATCCACGATGCTGAGAATGACGTGAGTAGCACGTGTAGCGAGTTGGTCTTACCGCAGGAGAAGGGTCCACAGCCAGCTAGGGAAGAGAAGACCAGCAGGAAGAGTAGTGCAAGGAAGGTAGTGCAGGGGTCCCCTGTGGTCATTCCCTTGCAAAACAGATACACTGCTTTGAGTACTGTTGAGGGGGATGACTCCTCAGGGGAGGGCAGCAGCAGCCAAGTTCATGGCACCGTGGCTGGCTCTGTTGCACAGGAGGGCAGGAAAAAGAGTGGGAGAGCGATAGTGATAGGGGAATAGATAAGCGTTTCTGCGGCCGCAACCGAGACTCCAGGATGGTATGTTGCCTCCCTGGTGCAAGGGTCAAGGATGTCTCGGAGCGGGTGCAGGACATTCTAAAAAGGGAGGGAGAACAGCCAGTTGTCGTGGTGCACATTGGTACCAACGACATAGGTTTAAAAAAAAAAGGGATGAGGTCCTACGAAACGAATTTAAGGAGCTAGGAGCTAAATTTAAAAAGCAGGGCCTCAAAAGTAGTAATCTCGGGATTGCTACCAGTGCCACGTGCTAGTCAGAGTAGGAATCGCAGGATAGCGCAGATGAATACGTGGCTTGAGCAGTGGTGCAGCAGGGAGGGATTCAAATTCCTGGGGCATTGGAACCGGTTCTGGGGGAGGTGGGACCAGTACAAACCGGACGGTCTGCACCTGGGCAGGACCGGAACCAATGTCCTAGGGGGAGTGTTTGCCAGTGCTGTTGGGGAGGAGTTAAACTAATATGACAGGGGGATGGGAACCAATGCAGGGAGAAAGAGGGAAACAAAAAGGAGACAAAAGCAAAAGACAGAAAGGAGATGAGGGAAAGTGGAGGGCAGAGAAACCCAAGGCAAAGAACAAAAAGGGCCACTGTACAGCAAAATTCTAAAAGGACAAAAGGTGTTTTTAAAAAAAAAACAAGCCTGAAGGCTTTGTGTCTTAATGCAAGGAGTATCCGTAATAAGGTGGATGAATTAACTGCAAATAGATGTTAACAAATATGATGTGATTGGGATTACAGAGACATGGCTCCAGGATGATCAGGGCTGGGAACTCAACATCCAGGTGTATTCAACATTCAGGAAGGATAGAATAAAAGGAAAAGGAGGTGGGGTAGCATTGCTGGTTAAAGAGGAGATTAATGCAATAGTTAGGAAAGACATTAGCTTGGATGATGTGGAATCTATATGGGTAGAGCTGCAGAACACCAAAGGGCAAAAAATGTTAGTGGGAGTTGTGTACAGACCTCCAAACAGTAGTAGTGATGTTGGGGAGGGCATCAAACAGGAAATTAGGGGTGCAGCAGTTATAATGGGTGACTTTAATATGCACATAGATTGGGCGAACCAAACTGGAAGCAATACGGTGGAGGAGGATTTCCTGGAGTGCATAAGGGATGGTTTTCTAGACCAATATGTCGAGGAACCAACTAGGGGGGAGGCCATCTTTGACTGGGTGTTGTGTAATGAGAGAGGATTAATTAGCAATCTCGTTGTGCGAGGCCCCTTGGGGAAGAGTGACCATAATATGGTGGAATTCTGCATTAGGATGGAGAATGAAACAGTTAATTCAGAGACCATGGTCCAGAACTTAAAGAAGGGTAACTTTGAAGGTATGAGGCGTGAATTGGCTAGGATAGGTTGGCGAATGATACTTAAGGGGTTGACAGTGGATGGGCAATGGCAGACATTTAGAGACCGCATGGATGAACGACAACAATTGTACATTCCTGTCTGGCGTAAAAATAAAAAAGGGAAGGTGGCTCAACCGTGGCTATCTAGGGAAATCAGGGATAGTATTAAAGCCAAGGAAGTGGCATACAAATTGGCCAGAAATAGCAGCGAACCCGGGGACTGGGAGAAATTTAGAACTCAGCAGAGGAGGACAAAGGGTTTGATTAGGGCAGGGAAAATGGAGTACGAGAAGAAGCTTGCAGGGAACATTAAGACGGATTGCAAAAGTTTCTATAGATATGTAAAGAGAAAAAGGTTAGTAAAGACAAATGTAGGTCCCCTGCAGTCAGAATCAGGGGAAGTCATAACTGGGGACAAAGAAATGGCAGACCAATTGAACAAGTACTTTGGTTCGGTATTCACTAAGGAGGACACAAACAACCTTCCGGATATAAAAGGGGTCAGAGGGTCTAGCAAGGAGGAGGAACTGAGGGAAGTCCTTATTAGTCTGGAAATTGTGTTGGGGAAATTGATGGGATTGAAGGCCGATAAATCCCCAGGGCCTGATGGACTGCATCCCAGAGTACTTAAGGAGGTGGCCTTGGAAATAGCAGATGCATTGACATTCATTTTCCAACATTTCATTGACTCTGGATCAGTTCCTATCGAGTGGAGGGTAGCTAATGTGCCCCCACTTTTTAAAAAAGGAGGGAGAGAGAAAAAGCAGGGAATTATTGACCGGTCAGCCTGACCTCAGTAGTGGGTAAAATTATGGAATCAATTATTAAGGATGTCATAGCAGCGCATTTGGAAAGAGGTGACATGATGGGTCCAAGCCAGCATGGATTTGTGAAAGAGAAATCATGCTCGACAAATCTTCTGGAATTTTTTGAGGATGTTTCCAGTAGAGTGGACAAGGGAGAACCAGTTGATGTGGTATATTTGGACTTTCAGAAGGCTTTCGACAAGGTCCCACACAAGAGATTAATGTGCAAAGTTAAAGCACATGGGATTGGGGGTAGTGTGCTGACGTGGATTGAGAACTGGTTGTCAGACAGGAAGCAAAGAGTAGGAGTAAATGGGTACTTTTCAGAATGGCAGGCAGTGACTAGTGGGGTACCGCAAGGTTCTGTGCTGGGGCCCCAGCTGTTTACATTGTACATTAATGATTTAGACGAGGGGATTAAATGTAGTATCTCCAAATTTGCGGATGACACTAAGTTGGGTGGCAGTGTGAGCTGCGAGGAGGATGCTATGAGGCTGCAGAGCGACTTGGTTAGGTGAGTGGGCAAATGCATGATAGATGAAGTATAATGTGGATAAATGTGAGGTTATCCACTTTGGTGGTAAAAACAGAGAGACAGACTATTATCTGAATGGTGACAGATTAGGAAAAGGGGAGGTGCAACGAGACCTGGGTGTCATGGTACATCAGTCATTGAAGGTTGGCATGCAGGTACAGCAGGCGGTTAAGAAAGCAAATAGCATGTTGGCCTTCATAGCGAGGGGATTTGAGTACAGGGGCAGGGAAGTGTTGCTACAGTTGTACAGGGCCTTGGTGAGGCCACACCTGGAGTATTGTGTACAGTTTTGTTCTCCTAACTTGAGCAAGGACATTCTTGCTATTGAGGGAGTGCAGCGAAGGTTCACCAGACTGATTCCTGGGATGGCGGGACTGACCTATCAAGAAAGACTGGATCAACTGGGCTTGTATTCACTGGAGTTCAGAAGAATGAGAGGGGACCTCATAGAAACATTTAAAATTCTGATGGGTTCAGACAGGTTAGATGCAGGAAGAATGTTCCCAATGTTGGGGAAGTCCAGAACCAGGGGTCACAGTCTAAGTATAAGGGGTAAGCCATTTAGGACCAAGATGAGGAGAAACTTTTTCACCCAGAGAGTGGTGAACCTGTGGAATTCTCTACCACAAAGTTGTTGAGGCCAAGTCACTAAATATATTCAACAAGGAGTTAGATGAAGTCCTTACTACTAGGGGGATCAAGGGGTATGGCGAGAATGCAGGAATGGGGTACTGAAGTTGCATGTTCAGCCATGAACTCATTGAAGGGCCGAATGGACTACTCCTGCACCTATTTTCTATGTTTCTATGTGGAGGGCATTATAGCTGTCTCTGATCCTGTCATCGCCCAATGTCCACACATGCAGACTTTCTCAGGAATAGGAACCCTGGCTGAATTCTTTTTCCCCTCCCTAGCTTCAGAGCATGGGGCCAATTGCAATGGTGTAACTGCTGCTTTGCTGAGATCAGATAAGGGGGTTTAGACAAATGCTGTAACTAGGTATGGGAATTGGACAGGCAATGATCAAAGGTCTGACATTGCTGAAAATCATTTGAATTACAAATTTTTAAAATTGTGAAATGAGAATGTGAAGCCCTCAATGCATCTGTCTGAGTGAAGCGGCCCTTTCATGTGGTCACAGAATGTTGGTGGGTTGACCTGCTTTTGCCCATTTCGCTAGCGACCAGGCAATATTTTACACTAATAGCACAGTATGCAGTTCCCTACCTCCACCATCACAACTTTCAGTAGCCACATTCACAAGTTGTGAACTCCATAAGACTTGGTCACTCGCTCTGTCTCTGCAAAATTCAAATCCGCATTGAAAACTTCTCCCCATCAGGGTACGAGAGAAGTGATGCCCATGTACAACACTTGTATTTTTTAAGCAATGATTTCATTCCTGGATTTTGAATCTGCCATTATGTAACACACCTCATCGCAACATCACCCACTTTTGTGTACTGGCACATTTTTCTAGTGAGCACTTTACTTTCAGCTCTTTGCTCCATCAAGAGAGACACATGACATCGACCATCTCTGAAACTAATCACATTTGATGAGATTGGAAACTAAATAGATCTCTTGGATATCTTATCAATGTTTGACAAAAGTAATTAAAGCGGAGCAATATATTTTGAAAAGCAAACAGAAGAATACAAAATAAGGTTGCCATTTAATTGCAGAAGCAAAATTATATACTGGTTCCAAAGGGGATTTTTTAATAATTCGGATCATAGCAAACTAATTTGTGTTCAGAATCATTTATATTGGCATAATTAAATGTCATCAAATCTGTGCCACTTTGCAATTGTTGTGCATGAACACTTTGATGCACGGAGCTTCCTCTTTCATGATAGGTTTCCTAAAAGGTGGGAGGGGAGGAGGAAGGGACCTCACTTTAAGCTATGTGTGAGAAGCAACAATATACAGTATTAAAATAATGTGTGACAGATGATTTTGGGTGGGCTGCCCACATGGGACTATGTCACTGTTGTAGACTAGCAATCAAACCTGGTAGATTTGCACTGTCTGGCAGCTCACAGTGCATTAATATTTTTAAGAAGCGAATGCTCATAACCATGTTGGAAAAAGTTGGCTTTGAGATGTTGCTGAGACCAATGGTCTTTATTTAAAGATTAAATGTAATGCCCTTGTGTGGCTGTGACTGCTTCAAACATGTTTCTCCTGAAGTCATTATAACAATTGTTTTAAGTTTAAAAGAAAATCATAAAAGAATAATTCCTGGTATGTGCTGAGTTATCTGGTTCCAACCCAGAGCAGTAGAGCTGGCCTCAATAGCCCTTGGTAGTGGAAAGATAAATCAGTTGGAATCCCCACTCCTGATTTCCACTCAATGACCCCTACTGAAAAGTACATAGTACACTTGGGCAAGGTGCCCGATGGTTAGTGTCACAGTGGAGCCAGTTGCTGGCTCTTTCAAGAGAGGAGTTGGCATGAATGTCAATTTCGACCTGTTGGTCTGAGTATATCTACAAGTAAAAAACTGATGCATATGATTCCACCAATATCGGATTTAGCCATTTGCTTCAGGAAAAAATACAATAGGTAAACACTTCATGTATACATAATCTGGTGTTGAGTTCAAAGTTTGTTTTTTTAGATGACACTTAAAATGAAAGGTTAAGTTTTTTTCCCAGTTATTTAGGTACTTTTCTGTTTGAAATATTGATTGCACATGAAGTACAATTCACATGCTTTAATTAGTTTCCTTATTTATTCATTTCATTTTCACAGATGAGAACATGTTTAATTTATTCAGTTACCTAGCAAAAGTTTTTGGAAGGAAGGACAGAAAAGAGAAATGGATTATGTTGGACTTTATTTTTTTGGGTACTGCACTTTTGTTTGAAGAGAATTGATGTTCCGCTGTATGGAAAATGAGCTGAACAGGTACAGATATGCAAAGCCGATGGTCGCAGATCAAACCTGTCATTACTCTTCGTGGTTGAGTATCTATGTTCCTCCTGTTAGTTATGGTTGATCCGATGGGCACCATGTACAAAACACAGCCAGCAATACAAAAGTTATGCTGTAAATTGCACTAATTGCCAAGTGATAAATTTGCCCATCTGTACTTGCATGAAAAAGTCTGCTTTCTCAAAAAATGAAAGATTCTGCTTAAGTTTGTAAAGTGGTCTAGCCCGAATTGTTTGTTTAATATTTCATGATGCTGCACTGGAGTTATACATGGTGCCAAGCTCGACTGGTGTGAGATGGCCTCTCCGAGCATGGCTCGCACTAATGTTTTTGAGTTAGTCCCTGGATGTGACTCCAAAATTATGCTGTCACTTCTGTGTTACTGTGAAGGTTTTTATTAATTCGCTGGATGTGGGCGTCGCTGGCAAGGCTAGCATTTATTGCCTATCCTTAATTGCCCTTGAGAAGCTGGTGGTGAGCTGCCTTCTTGACAGCTGAGTGGCTTGCTAGGCCATTTCAGAGGGCAGTTAAGAGTCAACCACATTGTTGTGGGTCTGGAGTCACACATGGATAAGAACGGCAGATTTCCTTTCCTAAAGGGCATTAGTGAACCAGATGGAATTTTTACAACAATCAACTAGTTACATGATACGAGCATTTTTTCCCCCCAGATTTATTTAACTAAATTAAAATTTTACAACTGCTGTGGTGGGATTAGAACTCGTGTCTCCAGATCATTAGACCAGGCTTGTGGATTAGTAGTCCAGTAAAATTAACACTAGGCTACCATCTCCATAATTGGAAACTGGTTTGCAGTGATGGCATAATTGCACCCTCAGTTCATGGCTTGAGTTTAAAATGTCACAATTCTATACAGCTACTTCACTGACAGAATGAGATCAAAGTTTTGAAACTTGTTTTTTTCCTCCTCCAAATTATTTTCTCTTCCAAATGTGGCCATTCTTCATGTGAGAATGTGGACAGTGGAGCTTAATCCTATTCATGATATTTCACACTGACCACTTTTGAACAAAGTTGCTGGATAGTGATCAGAAAAAGGAACTTTGATTTTGTTTTAGCTTCCTGGGCAAGCCAGTTGTACATCATCATCACTGGCAAATTCGCCATCAAGCAGGGATCAAATCTGGGATCTCCCTGGGTCTGCATTACTCCATAATGTACCTTGTGCATTTAACTGCCAAATTACTGGAGAGGGAGTGGTTTGAGAGATCAAGGACTGGAGTATACAATTAATAGAGCTATAAATAAAGGTGACAGGTGATGTGCTATATTGCATTTAAACTGAAGCTACTAGCCTTGGACCTGCAGCTGAAGTATCGGGTGCAGCCACGTAATGCTGTCCGACGAATGTTATTGTCCTGCCCGAAAGAAAGCGCTCCGCTTGCACTTGTGCGCAGAGTTACTCTTCCCAGGAGTTAATATTTAGAGATTGCGGCCAGCAGTATTATCATATATTCTCCTTTTTTAAATGAAAGGCAGGTAGGTTTAAATAAAAATCTAGTTTGACACCCCGCAGAGTTACACTGCATGTACTGCCAAATCTAAGCGGTATAAAATGGACTAATGAGGAAGTTGGATTCTCATTTCCCTCGTGTGTCAGGTTGGGTCATGACTCTGGATTGATGTACAACTTTAATGTTACTTCAAAGTGGAAACAGTTTCACACCAACATTAAAGTTGCAGTGTAACTGCAACCTTAAAGACTTTGATTATTCATTTGTGTCATGAAGATTGTCTTGGGATGATTTGAACACTGTCCTTTACAACAACCATACCTTGCATTTATAGAGCACCTTTAACATAGTAAAACGTCCTAAGGTGCTTCATAGGAGCAAAAATCAGGCAAAAATTGACACTGAGCCAAAGAACGAGACATTCGGATAGGTAGCCAAATGCTTGGCCAAAGAGGTAGGTTTTAGGCGGAGTCTAAAAGGAGGAGAGAGAGGTGGAGAAGAGATTTGGGCGGCAGATTTCCAGAGCTCATGGTCCAGACGGCTGAAAGCACAACAGCCAATTGTGGGATAAAGGAAGTGGGGGATGTGCAAGACCAGAGTTGGAGGAACATAAGATTTCTTGTGTTGTAGTATTGGCCGAGGTTACCGAGATAGGGAAGGGCGAGGCCATGGAGTGATTTGAATACAAGGATGTGAAATTTAAAGTTAAGGTGTTAGTGAACCGAGAGCCAATGTAGGTCAGTGAGCACTGGGATGGGTGAACGGGACAGTGCAAGTTAGGATATGGGCAGCACGGTTTTTGGATGAGCTCAAGTGTTAGAAATTGCCTCTTTACGGCTAACTCTGGTCACTTTTTAAATAATCAGGTTCGAATGCAAACCAATATGGTGGATATTTTGTGTTTAATCAGAGTTTAAGATGGAATATAATGCATTCGTTATACAGTGAAAACATAAGACCGTAACAGTAGCTGAAATCGATCCGATCAGACAGACGGTTGACACACGTGAGCAATTCTTTTCCTTTTGTCTAGGGCTTCCTTCACTCTCCCTTTTCCTCCTCTCTCTTCTGTCTGAGTGCAAGCTTCCAGGAGGAGGTCACTTTTAATCTATTTTTAAGGGTGAACCGCAGTATTGACTAGATCGTTTAACCAAAAGAGATTCCCCTAAAAAAAGCCAAGTCCTCTATCCTTTGAACTTATGAAACCAAACCAGAGCTTTGTCACCTTTAACCGGTCTTTATGACATAGAAAACTGCCTGTGTATGTAATTTCTACAAACTTCCTTCCATTCTACGTCTTTCCATACAAATTGTCTTAAAGATACATAGACAAACTGAAGCTTTAACTTGAAAACCTCAGATAATTGGCATTTCTAAGCATTCCCCATCATTCTAAGGAGCCACATCGTCTCCAGTTCAAAACAACGATTTAAAACACAGCATCCGTATCAGTTTTACACATTTTTAGGCATCTTTAATTTTTAACACAAGTTTATGGAGGGTGCAGATGAGAGACTGACTAGGTGAGCATTGGAATAGTCGAGTCTGGAGGTAACTAAAGCATGAATGAGGATTTCAGCAGTAGATGGGCTGATACAGGGGTGGAGAAGTGAGATATTATGGAGGTGAAGTGGGAGGTCTTTGTGATGGAAAGGATATGGTGTCCAAAGCTCGGCACAGGGTCAAATAGTTCAATGTTTAATTGGCGCAAATTGTGGCTCATCCAGGGCTGGATGGCAGACGAACATAATCATCATAGGCGGTCCCTCGGACGAGGATGACTTGCTTCCACATGAGTTCACAGATGTTTCAATGAAGGACCTGATATTCCAGTCCTGAACTCCAGTTGAAGGGGTGGAAGATGCCTGTGCGTGGATTTTTTTTTTAAACGTGCGGTGACTGTTGCACATCAGCCACCACACGGGCTTGACTGAGCTAGTCCTTTATCCAGTGGCAAGGGTTAACCAGGACGACTGGAGACCTGCTCTGCTAAATGGACCCAGTGCGCGCGCACATTGCAGTGTGGGCTGGTCCCGGGCCCTTGGCTCTTCTGGGCCCTGTACCCTCTTTTGGTGCTCCTCCGCCACAAAAAATCGGCACTCCTCCGCCACGATCTCTCGCCGCTCCTCCGCTGTACCTGGGCCCCGCCGATGTTCCTGCTCACGCTCCAAGCCAGGTCGGGCTATAAAAAGAGCTGGAGTGGCATACCACTACAACTTCAAGTGCAAGCTGCTCCAAGTATGCGACGATTTCAAGGTGGGCAACTGGGTGACGTCATCAAAGCCCAATCTGACGACAACACAGGCAGTGGAGGGTCGAGACAGGTCGTGGTGAGGTAGAACTGGGTGTCGCCAGCATACCTGTGGAACCTGACATTGTGTTGTCGAATGACGTTGCCGTGGGGAAGCATGTAGATACGAAACATGGATGGTACGAGGTAAGAAGGGGCAAAGTGAAAGAAGCAGCTCCATTACTGTAAAATAAGTCAAATAGGAGGGGGCCAAGGATCGATCCTTCAGGGCAATACTGCTTGAATCCTCGTGACCTTCCATAATAATTGAGCGTGTTTTTAGTGCCATTTGGTGTATCCAGAAAAGGTTTTTTAAAGTTGAAAATGTTAATGTTTCATATAATTCTTAGGCATTGAGCTGTTGGAAGTCTCTCATTTGCAATTTGTGATTCAACTATCCCAATAAGTTGTGGTATTTTCAGTATTGATTGGTCTGCTACTGCATCACCTCTAGTTGTCTAGGTCCAGGTCGGTGATTGGAGCGTGGGCAGGAGCAGCGAGGTCGGGGCGAAGGAGCGGCGAGAGATTGTGGAGGGATGTGATCGGGGCCCAGGGGAGGCGTGAGTTCAGGGCCAGGGACCCAGGGGCAGCACAGGCCAGCCCACACTGCGATATGTGTGTGTACTGGGTCAGTGCAGCAGAGCAGGTCTCCAGTTGTCTTGGTTAATCCTTGACACTGGGCCAAGACCTAACTCTGTCAAGCCCGTGTGGTGGCTGGTGTGCAACAGTCACCACACGTTTTTTTTTTTTAAAATCCACGTACAGGCATCTTCCACCCTTGAGGATGTAGTTTGGGTTCTTCATTCAAAACACCTGTGAGCTCATCCTTTCTTTTGGCGTGGAAGCAAATCATCCTCGTTTCAAGGGACCGCCTATGAGGGATGAGTTTCTTGCAACACTTTTAAGGACAATGACTGGATTGGGAGTTGGGAAGTTGAATTAAGTTGTATATTTTTGAATATCAACAAAGTGAATATTACCTCTTTTGAAAGTGAGGTGGCAAAAAATATTATGAAACAAAATGTGTAGTTTGCACATAGTCGACTGCAGAATAGTTTGAAGGCGGTTTGAGCCAGAATTGATGGTGCGAACAGTAGATGCTCAAGATCTTGCACAGGTCTTTGGAATGTTACTTATTGTCTGCTGTCGCAAATCACTGTTTGTTTTTGCAAACCCGACCAAATTATGCACAATTAAATTTAGAATTAATGGAAGTTTGGTTAACACCTCGTTTAAATTCTTTTGTTAAACTTCTGAATTTGGAAAACAGTGAAATGAGTCATTCAAGTTGTAATATAGGTTAAAGGCTATGAATATATTTGAGATGAAAAATATGAAGGAGATACACAGTGGGCTGGGTAGTGTACGGAAAAAAAAAGATGATTAACATTTTGGATTGTGCCTTTTTATCGAGTCTTATTCCGAACCTTTAAATTGCATTTAATTTTTTGTTCTTGTCGGATTCAAGAGCTTTAAAATGCTTTTCAGGCTACGCATAACCTTGTTTGTTTAATTTTTTTATATGATTATTTTGAGAATTGATGACAACGAAGATATTGCGTTTTAAAACTGGTTCTCAAAACAATTGGATATCTTTATCATGGAGCCTTGGGCTGAATAAATTGCGGTGAGGAGGGATGCAAGGTCGGAGCTGAGGAAGTGGAATTGGTGCCAGAATGGAACAAAAGCAAAATCGTCCACTTTAAAGCTCTGTAGAATGAACGAAACAATGTGGATTTGTTGCAGCCTTACTTTAAAAGATTATAACCTCATAATAGACTCGCTTTGAATTAGTAAACTATAGAACAATGAGTTAAAGGTGCAAAAGAATATCATTGTGTAAGGCAATCACAATTGTCACTGGTACAACAGAGATTTTTCGTTGCTAATTGCATTTATTAAATTAAATTAAATTAAATTATACTTAAAGCTGATTAATGGTTGTCAGTGGCTTAATTTATTGGTAACTGGCTAAACAACAACTAGTGCTATCTAAGCCTAACTGTGGGATATTGAATTGTTGCATCTGCAGCACATGAATGATCGTTGTGTGAGAGCCAGATTAAGTGTTGATGAGCTTTTCTCCACGAAACGCATCAGATCTGAGCTCAAAATACACCATTGCCAGCAGGGGCCACTCTCGATTACCGTCAGTGCCTTATTTTTTATTAGTGCAGTGGCGCTGAGCTGCACTGCTGGTCCGACTCTGCTGTTCTGTTCATGATCTTTCTGCTGAAGTTCGTTTCAAAGAATTGCAACAGGTGCTTTTGCATAAGTGTTTTGCTGAATGTGAGGGATTGTAGTACTACGAACAGGTTCTTGGATAATAGAGGATGCAGTATTTAGCCTATGACTTGTAAAAGTGAAAGTCCTCTAAGAGTATTTTTAACTTGACCAATTCTAAGTTTATCAAACTGTAGTGTCTTTTTGTGTCGTCCTTGCTGGTGTAATTTGCTGAAGTCTCACCCTCCATAGGCAGTCCCTCGAATCGAGGACGACTTGCTTCCACATCAAGAAGTTCACAGGTGTTTCAATGAAGAACCTAAAATTCCAGGTCCCGAACTAAATCTTGAAGGGTGGAAGATGCATGTGTGTGGATTTTTTTAACATGTGGTGGCTGTTGCACACCAGCCACCACACGGGCTTGACCGAGCTAGGTCTTGGTCCAGTGGCAAGGATTAGCCAAGACGACTGGAGACCAGCTCTGCTGCACGGACCTAGTGCACACATCGCAGTGTGGGCTGGCCTGTGGTGTCCCTGAGCGCTCACTTCTCCTGGGCCCGGAACTTGGACCCCGATCACGTCCCTCTATAACTTCTCGCCGCTCCTTCGCCCCGACCTCGCCGCTCCTGCTGTATCTGCTCCAATCACCGACCTGGACATTGGTGACCTCCCTTCCCACATTTATAATGGAAACAATCAATTGAAGTGCAGCCAAGGTGGATGACTGGACATGTCTCCTTTGTTCCCACCCCATCCCCTGCATAACAAACACCGTTGAATTAAATAAAATATCCTGTCTGACACTTTAAACAGTTTACTACTAACAACTCTAAATCTAAAAAAAAAACTGCTGTATTTTTTTTTGAA
This sequence comes from Pristiophorus japonicus, assembly GCF_044704955.1. Lineage (NCBI taxonomy): Eukaryota > Metazoa > Chordata > Chondrichthyes > Pristiophoridae > Pristiophorus > Pristiophorus japonicus. Next base: position 32,822,674 of record NC_091996.1, on the reverse strand, counting down.
AGATTAGTTATGTTAGCAAGAGCAGTTTGAAGCTGTTTTGGTCTGCTATTGTGCACTCTTATTTTGGCCTGTTTGTGTGGCGGGACGAACACACACTGATTTTTTCAGTTAGACCAGTTATTTACAATTAATGCCATTTTTCTTCGTGACCCTATCTGGCCACCAAAAAAGTAAAAATGTAAATATAACCATGCCATCATCATCGTAGGCAGTCCCTCGGAATCGATGAAGACTTCAATGCCATAATAGCCTTATGAATCTGGTTGTTTCAGAGAAAGATGGCTTGGTGTGATAGATAAATCCTATCTGAAGTGTGAATTTACATCGCTTTGGTTAGGGACTTATTTTTAAAAAGCTGAAATCTCTGATCTCTTCTCTCTCTATCCTTCCAGTTTTTTGATTGAAAATTGGAAATAGCTTGAAGGAACTACAGAGGAAACTGAATTATTCTACACAAGCAGGTGTCTTTGATCCGTGTTCATACTGATGCTAGCTCCCCTCGTTAGAATTTGTAAATCCTGTATTTATGTTTTCCCTTCTATGAAACATTATTTAGACAGATTCACAGGTATTTGTGTTTGCATCGAGGGAAAACGCTTATTCACTGTTAGCCCAGCTGCCTCATGTTTCTGTGTTTGATTTGGCAACCTTTTAAAGCAGTTTAAATAGGGCTGAGTGTGATTAGGATTTCTGTTCGCATTTGTAAGAGTTGGGAAATTGCATGATTTCTTTCATTTGTTGTTTGCTACTTTTTAATATGATGCAAAGCGAATGCATTTGTAAGGCAAATTGTGTTTTAAGTTCTTTTTGAAGAGCAAGTCATTACAGCCTTGGTCCAAACATGGATAAAAGAGCTGCATTTCAGAGGCGAGGTGAGAGTGACTGGCGTTGACATCAAGGCAGCATTTGACCGGGTGTGGTACCAAGGAGCCTGAGTAAAATTGAAGTAACTGGGAATTGTGGGGGGGAAATCTTCATTGGCTGCAGTCATACCTAGTGTAAAGGAAGATGTTTCTGATTGTTGGATGCCAATCATCTCTGTTCAAGGACATCGCTGCAGGAGTTCCTCGGCCCACCCATCTTCAGCTGCTTCATCAATGATCATCCCTCCATCATAAGGTCAGAAGTGGGGATGTTCGTTGATAATTGCACAGTGTTCAGTTCTGTTTGAAATTCCTAAGATAATGAAGCAGTCCATGCCTGCATTTCTGAAGACCTGGACAACATACAGGTTTGGGCTGCTAAGTAGCAAGTAACATTCGTGTGACACAAGTGCCGGGCAATGAATATAGGAACATAAATAGGAGCAGGAGTAGGACATTTGGCCCCTCGAGCCTGCTCCGCCATTTAATAAGATCATGGCTGATCTGATCCGATCCATCTCCAACAAGAAGAGAGTGTCTAACCACTTCCTCTTGATATTCAGTGGCATTACCATTGTCTAATCCCCGACCATCAACATCCTGAGAGTCACCATTGATTAGAAACTAAACTGGACCAGCCACATAAATAGTGTGGCCACAAGACCAGTCAGAAGCTGTGTATTCTGCAGCGAGTGACTCCCCAAACACTTTCCACCATCTACAAGGCATAAGTGTAATGGAATACTCTCCCCTTGCCTGGATGAGTGCAGCTCCAACAACACTCCAGAAGCTTGACATCATCCAGGACGAAGCAGCCTGCTTGATAGGCACCCCATCCATTACCATAAACATTCACTCCCTCCACCACTGGCGCAATGTGGCTGCAGTGTATACCATCTACAAGATGCACTGCAATAACTCGCCAAGGCTTCTTCGGCAGTACCTCCCAAGCCCGCGACCTCCACCACCTAGAAGGACAAGGGCAGCAGGCGTATGGGAACACCACCACCTCTACGTTCCTCTCCAAGTCACACAACATCTTAACTTGGAAATATATCGCCGTTCCTTCATTGTTGCTGGGTCAAAATCCTGGAACTCCCTCCCTAACAGCACTGTGGGAGTACCTTCACTACATGGACTGCAGCGGTTCAAGAAGGCGGCTCGCCACCACCTTTTTGAGGGCAATTAAAGATGGGCAATAAATGCTGGCCTTGTCAGCGATGCCCACATCCTGAGAATGAATAAAACTTTTTTTTTTAAGTTGGAGGTTGGTGGCAGTCATGTTGATTCTTTTCTCAAACTTGATTTGTGGAATACATGTGTCTATATTGGTAAGAGATCCTAAATGTGAATCAATTTACAGAGGAAAGTTGGAGTTGAAAGACCTAAATTATTTCTCTTTGATCTTGCCATTTGCAGCTACAAAAAAGATCCTCTCTCGCTAAGTTGATTCCGCTGCGAGCCTCAGCAATAGTTGAAGTAATTAAAAAAAAAAAAAAATCGAATTAAGCCACTTTGTTTTCAATTTTTTATTTAAAGATCACTGATTATCAGTCCATGGGGATGTCCAAAGTTCTTTCACTTTGTAAGCCATTTATAACCCTGTGTAGCATGTTTAAATGATAATGCAAAAAAGTATCACTGGTACTTTTAAAAATAAATTTTGTGTAATTAAATTTGCATAAATATACTGCTGCAAATCTAAGTTACATATTTACTGATTTTAGAATTTTTCCACTAACAAGGGAGCAGTGTTTGAGAACAAGCCTTTCCAAATTCAAACAAGAACTTGGCAGAGTACGATGTGCAAGTCCAAATAGAAAAACTTTCACTATGGCTTCAAGGTCATGTAGCTTGGAGGCTGTAATTTGGAAAAAAATCTACCAAGGCATGTGTTCCCTGTAACAAGTTAACAGGCAGGCATAGCACTTTAAAAAAAAAAAAAAAAAAATTCCAAATAAAATCACACTATTGCAATGATTAATTATTATTTGCCATTTTCAGTAAATTGTGTCTAAAAATTAAAATGTGCTCAAACAGTATATGTGACTTGGAGGCATGATTAAGCCTGACTCTGGGAACTGAATTGATAGTTTAAAGATTGTCAACCCAATGAGGTTGCTGATTCAACTGTGTTTATTAGCTCCTTTATGTTACCTGGTTCAGCAAAACCTTCAAATGCTGCCACTGGATCAATAGGTAGATGCATCTCGGAACGCTGTCCCTTTCTGTCCATGGTTGTACGTAAAGAATAGCTATTTGGACCAGGTACTGAGGGGTTGTGGTGCTGTACTCCAGGAGAGAAGGGTGGAGGGGGATGGGTTGAGATACAAATGGAAGAATATTGATCATCATTTCTGGACCCTTTTTTTGGTTTGCTTTTTAAAAATATGTTGATTCTATTATTTGGCATCTATGATAATGTTGGTCTTATTGGATTGTTTAACATTGCGTGTCAATTCACAATATGGATATGGCCCTTACGGTTAAGGGATCATGGGGTATGGAGAGAAAGCAGGAAATGGGTATTGAAGGAATGATCTTATTGAATGGCGCTGCAGGCTCGAAGGGCCGAATGGCCTACTTCTGCACCTATTTTCTATGTTTCTAATATAGTTCCTGGAAATGATGATATCGGACTTGAGTTTTTGAATTGCTTGTAACTACGTTGTTCAGTCTTCTCTCTTACCTTGCCCGTAGGTTTCCATCAATATATGTCCCTTCCCAACTTGAACCAAATCAGTCCTTTTCTCTGTTAATTATTCAAACTAATGGTATTTCACCAATAATCCAGTAGAAATTTGGAATGAACATGTCCCTGAATGCAAACCTACCTGCTAGTATTTTCCCCTCACTTCTCCCATCAACTCTCTGTTCTGGAAATTCTGTGAAAGCCAAACCATTGTCCCTTACTTTTCTCTCTCCTCCCCAACACCCCCTCCCCCCTGCCGCCAAACTAAAAAAGTGAAATCCAAATTTATATCAAATACAACTCTTTAAATGTACTTTGAAAATGTGCACAACTTTTCTTCAATAATAAATTCTTATTTTTCAACACCAAAGCATTTGAACTGTTTCTTCCATGACATCAATTACTGCAGCTTAAAATGTCTTGTGGACTCACCAAAATTCTGGTTCTAAATTTTAGTAAGATGTAATGGGTATATGAAATTTTCATGCCGGTGGATTTCTTTACTAGAATTTCAGTAAACTGGTGCTGGGGATGTGCAGTTTTTGTGCTGCGTTCACGTGAACTATGAAGAACACTTGCAGTACAGTTAATTACAAATGTCTTTCCAATTGGACTTGTGTCTGCAGAATATATTTTGAACTATAATGGTTACATTTTTTTTAAATTCGAGATGTGGGCTATCGTAAGGTCTGTATTTGTTGCTCCTCTCAAATTGCCCTTGAAGGTGGTGATGAGCTGCCTCTTGCATCACTGCAATCTGTGTGATGAAGATGGCTTTGACCTTCTAGGTAGAGGTCACGGGTCCAAGTTTTGGGCCGCGCCTAGAACGGCGCAGCCCCGACCTGGACACCTGTTTTTCGCGCCACAAAGTGCGCCTAAAAAATACTTGCCTATTCTCCGGCTCCCTGCAGGTCCTCTGGAGCTGGGCGCGGCGCAGCACGAGCTGTGGGGGGCGGAGCTAGGTCCCTGCGCTGAAAACAGTGCCGGGACCTCTGCACATGCGCGCTACAGTGGGCGCGCATGTGCAGTAGCTCCAGGCGCCCAAAACTGTGTGGGAGGGGCCCGAAGCACGCAGTCCCTAGCCCTGGCCGAATGGCCTCACTGGGGCTTGCATGGATAAGGCTGCCTCCCACGCCCAGCTCCTGCTTCCTGACCCGACTCGACTCGACTCCCGCTCCTGCTCCCCCTGCCCCCGGACAGGATCCGACCCCCGCTCTCCCCAGCCCCCCGGACCGGACTGGACCGGACCCGCGCTCCCCCCGACCCGACCCGCGCTCCTGGATCCGACCCGACGCCACCTACCTGTAAATCCAGTGCTGAGGACGGGCCCCGACCGAAGTCTTGGGCCCGGCCCATTCAGCCTCCCTCTCCTTTCTCTTCCCCCTCCCCCACCTTTCTTCTCTCTCTCTCTCTCTCTCTCTCTCTCTCTCTCTCTCTCTCTCTCTCTCTCTCTCTCTCTCTCTCTCTCTCTCCCCCCCCCCCCCTCTCTCCCTTTCTCCCCCCCTCTCTCCCTTTCTCCCCCCCTCTCTCCCTTTCTCCCCCCCCCCCTCTCCCTTTCTCCCCCCTCCTCTCCCTTTCTCCCTTTCTCCCCCCCCCCCCCCTCTCTCCCTGAGACACTGGGTAAGAAGAAAATGTTTTATCTATTGATAAAAAAAAAATTTGGGGGTTGATTTATTGGTTGATTTATTATTGATGATGGCTCTTTATTTATAAAACTGAAGTGTTTAATGTTTGTAAACTTTGCTTTTAAACCCCCCCCCCCCCCATTCCCTACGCCTGATTTTCTGTGTAGACAAGGTTTTTCTGAGCGTACAAAAGTCTACACTTACTCCATTCTGTTAGTTTAGAGTATGTTTTCACTGCCTAAACTTTCAAAACGGACGTAAGTGGCTGGACACGCCCCCTTTTGAAAAAACAATCTGTTCCAAACTGAAAATAGTTTCTAACTGACTCGAACTGGAGCAAACTAAATGCCGAGAATTGCAATTTCTAAGATACTCCATTCTAAACCAGTTGCTCCAAAAAAACAGGAGCAACTCAGGCCGAAACTTGCCCCCCACGAATTTGGGAGGTGCTGTTGAAGCCTTCGTGAGTTGCTGCAGTGCATCTTGTAGATTGTACACTCTGCAGTCACAGTGTGCCAATGATGGAGGGAGTGAACGTTTAAAGTATTTGATAGAGGTGGTGGTAATAACTTACTCAAGTTATGAATTCAGTTTGCAGTTATACTATAGCTATAAATCTCTGATTAATTCATAGTCTTAAAAGGATTGTTTTGAAGGCTTTTTGGGTGTCTAGAGTGTAAAGAAGATAAAAATGAAGTTCATTACAGTGGAACTTCATTACAATGTTAAGTGACATTGGGATAATGCAAATGGAGTTTCTCTACATCAGAGCTGTTAACTTCATTATTAATGGAGTTTCATTCTAACGGGATTGTATTCATACAAGCCATTGGCTTGATGGAATTAGTGATACGTTGACGTAACTTTTTTTAACAAGCTGTATATTGCAATAGCACAGTATTTTTACTAGTTTTAGAGGTCATTGGAATATTATGTTAGAGTGCCATGTTGGTGCAGTTAAGATCATTTGATCAAATTTATTGGTATTGTGAAGCATTATGGTGCAGATTTTGCAGCCAGCGGCAAACCTACGGCGCTTGCCAATCATTGCACTTGCTCACAGACTTTCCAAGAACATTGATTGCTGGAAATGTCAACTAGTTGCAGTGCACCATTTCCATCATCTTGTTGCTACTATTTTGCATAAAAATACCATAACAGCAAGCTAGAAGGAAATGTTTGACAAAATACAAGCACCTTCTGTACTCGACAGCTTCAAACTTTTTTTGAAGCCTATTGGTCTTTCTGCAGGTGTCTTGTACTCCACCGCCCCCCCCCCCCCCCAGCAATTTGTTATTGAATACTGGGTAAAGAGAGCAGAGAAGCATTTTCAAGCGACTTTTCTAAATGACTCAGCAGTGTTAACCAGGGCATTGGTAAATTTAACTTGTAAGTAAAATCCAGCATTCTTACATCGCTGCAAACCTTTTTACTTTGTACGAGGATGCAAGTTTGGTAACCTGCTTACGTGAGTCAGAAGGATTATGGGATCAAGAACTGTAGGCTGACAGTTCCGTGCAGTAGTGACAGTGTGTAGCATTGTTAGAGGTGCCATCTTTCAGATGAAACATTAACCTAGGCCTTACCTACCTGTTGGTGTGGATGTAAAAGATCCTGTGATACTATTCAAAGTGAGTCCTGGCCAAAATTCATCACATAATTTGTAATTATAAAGCACCTTTAAAATAGAAAATGTCTCTCGGCCATTCGCAGAGACATACCAACAAGAATTAACTAATGACTGTTGGCTGTTTGCGATACCTTACTGTATGCAGATTTGCTGCTGCTTGCGTACATAACAGCAACTACACTTCAAAAGTCATGTATTGGCTGTGAAGCATTTTGGGATGTCCTGAGGACATGAAAGAAGATACTATATAAATGCAAATTCATTTTTTCTATACTTGTATTTGAACAATTTGATAGTCGAGGTTCTGAACTGTTGAGACTTGACATACATTTCAATTCCCATGTGCAAATCTCCCTAAACTTCTATGAATTCACTGCATTTTACAGGTATTGGTGTATGCAATGACTAAACGAGAGAGATGTATGTGAGATATTGAGGTGATTTGTTTAGTTTTGTAGTAGAACTGTGGGTTGTTGGTTTTCTAAAGTGAGAACGACTTGATAAATTCCAGCAAACTGTGTAGTGTTGTATATGTGGTGGTTCACCCTCTACAACCGTTTTAAGCAAGTTTGTCACATGTAGATTAATACTGTATACGACATTGATTGGGAACAGTAGTGTAGTGGTTATGTTTCTGGACTAGTCAGAGGCCTGGATAGATGGATATATTACAAACACACTTGTATACAAGCTCAGTGCTCTGACAATGTGTACTGCAGACGGCTGTTACCATCCACAGTCAATGAGTCAGATGGTTAATGACTGACAGTTTGGGAATGTAAAATCCTGGTGGTTAGAACATGTACGGTACTTAGTAAATACTACCACAAATCTTTAGAAGTGAAATCTTTCATGAATTTGCACAATTTGTAGGCAGTGGGCAGACACCTCTAATGTAAAAACAGAATAATTTGTAGGCCATTATAGACAAACAGGCCTGTTTCCTTTAGATACACCAGTCCCATTTACCCACCTTTTGCTGTAGTTCTCTCATCCAATTTTCTCTGGAAATCCTTTATACTCTCTGCTTCAAGGGCTTTCTATGATGACCTATTTTACAATTCTTATTACCCTTTAGGTGAAAGAATTGCACTGCATATCCCTTAGTCGGATTTACTAATTTTTAAACTTGTGTCCCTTGGTACTTGAGCTCTTTACCATATCAGTTTATAAACTGGGTTGTTTGCATGGATCAATTTTGCCATTTTCTTTCATAATCTTGAAAACCACAATTAGGTCACTTTGAAGCCTCATTTCAACAGGAATTGAGCCCATTGTCGTTGCCCTTTGCCTATAATTTAAATTCCTAATATCTGAAGCAGTCGTTGTTGTTCATCTCTATACTCTCTCAAGAAATAATACCTTTCCTATGATGAGCAGAAGTATATGCTTCATGCTTCATGTTTCTGATGGAATCTGCCCAATGATAATACAGCTTCTCTAGATTTGCACACTCCTTCCACTAATACAATCTCTTACCTTATTTGCCTTTTAAAACCGCATCTATGCACTCTGCAGAGCTGCAGTTTTTTTAAAAATAGCAAATAAATTACACTGTTTTATTAATAGACATAGTACAAATCTAGAAAAGATTTTATGTTGTATACAGTTTCTTTTTATCATAAACTCCTGTTGAGCATGCTGTACTGCAGTTCCATTTAATGTTAGTTACATGCAAATTATTTTATAATTGTTCACATTGAATTGTATCTGCTGCCTGTTGCTAAGTTACCTAAAAGATACAATGTATAAAGCTCCATGGCATTATATCTGGCATTTGAGAACTTTTGGTATAGCCCATTGGCCAATGAAAAGTTTGGTGATTTATTTCTATTGTTTAGTCGTGTGTATAGTAAAGAGAGAGAAGCATTTAGGATAGTAGTTTTAATGAATAATATACCCTTAAATCAGTTTTTGATTTTATTTTCCAGGTACTTTTAAGTTTTATGCCTCATTCATGAGCTGCCTTTGCTTTAGCAGCCATGGATGACAAGGCTTCAGTTGGAAAAGTTAGTGTTTCTTCAGACTCGGTATCCACTCTAAACAGTGAGGATTTTGTCCTGGTTTCCCGCCATGGTGATGACACGCCTTCTACCAATAATGGTAGTGATGATGAGAAAACAGGACTTAAGGTAAGAAGGTGCCAGTGTTTCAACCTTTAATAACTTGAGGATATACACTGGGAAGCAGTGGACTATATACAAAAGGTTGTGACACACTATTGATAGACAATGCACTTGTGACCATCAGTAGAATAAAGTTTTTGTATGCCACTGTTCCTCATGTATTTTACTTTATACCACAGGAAATACTATAATTAAAGTTGCTTTTAGTGTAGGAAAAATTAACCAAATTGTTTAGTTAATAAAAGTTCTACAAGATTTTAATCAAATCTGAGGTAAATTAACTGTGCAAGATCTTTATCTTAAACTCACTTATCAAATGTCCGTTTCCAGCAGAAGAGTGGAGCAGATTCAAATTCCAGTGCTATTGACTTCCTTCTATAGAGCACAGCCTTTCATACCTGGTAATGCTACTGTGGCATGCTTCATTCCATGCCAATGTGTGGAGGATGTGCCATGTAGAAGAGACAGAATATTTCTCTTCTTGAGGTGTAGAATGAGAATATTCTTGTAGCTCTCAGACAAATCCTTTGCAGTTAAAAGAGGGAATAAGCGCTTTGCTGTTTTACACCTTCAAATGGGTGAGATATGGCATCCACTTTTTTTAAAAAGCACTACAAAGAGTGCATACATGTTTGTCTGCATTGAAATAACTATTTTTGATATTCATAAACAATAGACTAATAGAAACGGGTCTATTTTCTTCAAAATTCTTGAAAGATCACTGGGACAGATTAATATGCAACAGCTTGCATTATGGTGCTTGTGGTATAAATGTATAAGAATCCTATTACTTCACTCCCCTTCTTAAACCCCTTCCCCCTCCCCAATCCCCATTATTCACCTTATAGAATATGGAACATGTTTTAAAAATGATTATTCGGTTGCACTGGATATGCAGGAATGCTATGGACATTCTATATTAGAACTTTCCATTCAGCAGCAGCTAATTTTTATTTAAAAATTAGGCAATCTCCTGCTGGTATAGTAACTGAAACCTCTAAAGCACGCCTGTTTTTCTCTGAGCTGGTAATTAACACATTTTTGTTTCAAATATTTTCAGTAGATTTAATAGGTTGAGTTAACAATTATCAGTTATCAAATTGTGAAAGATATTTTGTGCATCTTATCTTCATATTAAATATTTTGCTACTATATTGGTGTTTGTAGTACAGTGCTACTGAGAATTGTCTCAAGTTGGGTGCATACAATGCTGACTCATTGATAATCTGCAGTTAATACATGTGTTAGTGATATTTTACGTGTATTGCAAGAGTTACAAACATCTTAGTGCTATATGATTAGAGGAGTAAATCTAATGATTGCAATATTCATTCCATCATTAGACATAATATGGTGTATTTGTAATGGAAAGATGCAGCTTCAAAATTCAGTATCTTCCTCACATTTCAGATGTAATGTTTTTTTTTGAGCTTCACCTGCCATTAATTCCTCAAATTTGGGATTTCTGTCTGTTGAATGCTGGTAGCTCCAGATAATCCTGTTCTTTCTGGATCAGTCTTATTTTTTTTTAAAATCAGCTCGCATACCACAACTTTGAAACAGACCCTAATATTAAGCAGACAATATTAAAAAGCCATTCCTATCAGGAGTCTTGTAATATTGGAATATTTTAGTTTTACCTGGTATTCATGTCATTGGAGTGACCAGCTTAAATGATGATTATTAAATACCTGAATCAACCTAGGTGCCTGTCGAGATGAGCAGAGAAGTCTTGTAGCTCAAAGGGCTAAATGTATGCCAAAAAAATTATGTATTGATATATTCTGTTTAAAAATTGACCTTCCACAGCACTTTTAGATCTTGGCATCAGCTGTTAATCTATCTCTAGGCAAGTATCCATAAATTTACCAAGTACCCCATGAATTGAAACCACTGGCCTTGCAGGTGAGTGGGATAGTGTGCCATGTGACTAACAATGAACTCTTAACCATATATATTGCAACCGAATCTACGCAAGATGCCTTGTACATTCTTCTTTGTTCTGAAATATCACAACATTGGATCAACGTGCAAGGCTAAATTTCCTAGCGAGGTTATTTACAATTGAGATTAGACACATCAAGACACTAACAATGTAATATTTGATTTATAGAGGTGTATAAGACGAGAAAAGAAATGGTGTAAAATACTTGTAATTTTCGGTACACCTCCTAGTCAGTTTGATATTTGCTTGTTGTTGAAACAGAAAAATGGCTGTGGAAAGATGGCTTTTATATTACTGGGCTAGGATCCTGAGGCCTAACTAATCCAGAGAATGTTCATAGAGAATGTCAGTTCAAATCCCACTGTGACAGTTGAGAATTTGAATTCGGTTTAAAAAAACATGTTAAATAAAAAGCTGCTCTCAGTAAAAGTGACCATGAATCTGTCGGAATGTCGTAAAAGCCCAGCTGGTTCACTGATGTCCTTTTAGGGAAGCAAACCTGCTGTCTTTACCCAAATCAGGTCGACATGTGACGCCAATCCCACATTGTGATTGACTCTTAACGGCCCTCGAAAGGGGGTGAGCAAGCCGCTCGGCTACATCGCTACAACATTGTGGCACAATCGTCACCACACAGACTTCAGCAGCTGAAGGCGGTGGCTCACCACTACCATCATAGCAACTAGGGATGGGTAATAAATCCAGACCTTGCCAGCGACGCTCACATCCCGAGAATGAATTTTTAAAAAAAACATGAGTTCCCACGTTCCTGTTTATGCTCTTAAACAATGTACAGCAGAGTTTCATTGATGGTCCAGCCATTTAAGGTTTGTGTAAGCTTGCACTTGCCAACAATTGGAATGATTCCTATGTCTGATCAGCTTTAGCGGAGTCTACATATTTAATCTTCAAAGGGCCAATACTCTTGATTACTACCTGCCAAACTTCAATATCATCTTCAGTCTTTCTTGAGCTTGAGCCTCCAATTTGAAGTTTGTTCAGAGCAAAGTCAGCTTCCATCTTGTATGTAGTTGTTTCAAAATGTATAACCTAAAATACTGGAATGCTCCTCTATTTGACGCAGGACAAAAGCTCTGTTTTTGGCGCATTGAATTTAACGTTTTACCGGAAAAGACAAAAAGCATACTACTAGATTTTGCTGCAAATGCCGCAATGGATTAGCTATTCTCTGGTTAGATAATAAAGTGGCAATTTGGGACTTATTAACTGCAAGATTAGAAGTTTTGGGGCTGGATTTTTGATTGTCTGAGTTAGCGGCCAGAAGGAGCGTAAGTGGTCACCGACCGGGAGTGCAGAGGCTCATCAGGGCATAAGCCACGCCTAACTGCTGACGATCACTCCGATCATGACATATTCCTGGTGCAACGCCCACGCTTGCGCCCCGGTTGGAAAATTAGATGCGGCCGCCACATTTAGCGACCGCCAAGAACAACGTCTGGAAAAACAGTTGGTACAGTCTTGTAGAGTTGTTAACTGGTGGCTACTTAAAGGGATTAGGAAGCGCTTCCATCAGAGATCACAGTCAGTGCAACGTTTACACGCAGCCACGGAGTTTGCAATGGCAGACAGACATAAAAGGTCTGCTTGAGGAAATAGTGATTTTGAAAACTTTAATGGTGCATTACTATGCTGTGCCTTTAAGACTCAGCTTTTCCTAGGATCTGAATCGGGAGTTTGGCGCATGCGCAATGACAGTTAAATTTAGCGCTGGCATTTTCATTGGTGTCCCCCTAGCTCTGATGTGCAATGACTGATTTAGCCCCCTGACCGATTCTAACTAATTTCTGGGCGCTAAAATCACCACTCCGCCTGGGTTATCGCCTCAAATGAGGCGCGAGCGAATTTCTATCCTCTAGCGTCTAGCTTCTGAAGTACTAAATAATGTAATTTAAGAGAGTGGAGTAGTACATTTTTTAATAATTTATGAAACTGAAATAGTATCTGCTAAAGAACTGCATGCACTTTGCAATATTTGGGAGTTTTCAGAAACTTTTTCCTAGAGTTTTGGGAATATGGGACTGTGTCGGCTTGGGTATCTAAATATTCAAACAAACATCACTAACAAGTGGCTGCAGCACCAAACATTTGAGAGGTTCTTGAATTGCACGAGCAGGATGTTCAGCAACGTGGTAATTGAAAGTGCATTAAAGATAAAATTTATTTGTTTTGTTTATTGATGTGTAGTTATGAAATCTAAAATAAAAATTGTGATCTAAAAATACTTTAGAATGAGAGCACTTCAGAAAAAGCACTAGTGAAGTGCCCTCACACAAGAACATCCGCGTGCTTTGCAAGGTGTAGAGAAGGATGGCAAACAAAAAGAAGCCAAGGCATAATCAGAGATTTGGCTTTTAAGAGGCGTCTAAAGCAAGAAAGTGGTTTGGGAGAAAGGGTTTAGTGAAGAAGGTCAGTCTTGGATTGTTTAGTGGGAAAATGATCAGTAATTTGGAGTTGAAGGAGCAGCAGGTGTGGGTTTGGGAAAAGTAACCTTGGATAACATGGAGTAAAGTCATGAAAGGATTTGAAAACTGGGGCAAAAATCCTGGTATGAGTCAGTGGAGCTTGACAGACAGTTGGGATGGGTAAAATACAAAACAATGGGCCCAGATTTGCCCAGGAGTTGCTCCGTTTTTTTTTTGGAGCAACTTGATTTTTTTCTGGAGTATCTTAAAAATCCCCATTCTGCACATTTAATTTGCGCCAGTGTAAGTGAGTTAGTTAGGATTTTAAAGTTTTTTTTCCAAAAGGGGGCGTTACCAGCCACCTACGCCTGTTTTGGCCATTTAAGCCAGTTTGGACAGCTAATAGTTGCGCCAAACTAACTTAGGCCAGCATATGTGGCTACTTGTGGCTGCACAGAAAATCCCTGCAGCGAGTTAAGAAATCAGCGCAGGTAAGTACATTCTAAAGCACCAAGCACAAAAATAAGCATTCAATAATAAATAAAAAATACAAGGAAGCTGAGAGGACCTGCACCTAGCACCAAGACTTACAAAGCACAAAAAATAATAAGCAATTACTTAACAAATAAAAAATAGAAGGAACCCTGCACCTAAAGCACCAAGACCAAAGTAATAAGCAATCAATCAATCAATAACAAATAAAAAATAGAAGTCCTACCAAAACATAGCCAGGGAAGGCAGCGGGCCGCCGATGAGCGAGACCATTCGGCCAGGGATGGGGGCGGCACGCTTCGGCCCCTCCCACACAGCCTGCAGCGCGCACACTCAGATTCTGAGGGTGAGGAGCTACTGCGCATCCGCGCACACTCTGGTGTGCACATGCAGAGATCCCGGCACTGTTTTCACCGTCGGGACCTGGCTCCGCCCCCGAATCCAGTTGCCACGCTATGCCACCATGGAGGAGAGGCTGGGGAGCGGCCAAACTCGGCCTGAAGATTTTTGGCGCCCTTGGAGTTCTACAAAAGCAGCGCACCTCTGGTGAGTGCGCCAGAAATCTGTACTGGCCAAATTTGGGCCCAATATGTGGAACTCGATTATTCGTGGAGATGTTGTCAATAGCTTAACAATAATCACCAGCAGTAGGTTGTCTAGCAGATCGTCACTGACCATAACACTGAATGTTTCACTGAAAATCCAGAATGTGGTCACACCTTGGTCCAACTTTTTATGATCTTGGAAGCTTGGGAGTACAACTTGTGTACCATGATTTTCTGAATCTAATGTCCTATAAATGTTGTCAATAGCAGTCGGTTCTGGTTGGAGCAGTTGAGATGAATGACACTTGCTTGTTGATCCAAGATTGTTTTCTCTCCAGTTCTGCTGGCCCTGTTTTTCTGGTTCCTTTGTTTGTCTTGCCAAATTATTTTCATGCATGTTAAAGATTTGAAAAGTGAACCATTTCACAACATATATGAAGGGTGTTTCAATAAATACGTTTTGAGTTCATCTGAACTGGCTTAATGAAAGGGGCGTGAACACAAGGCGACAGGCTGAGGCAAGTTATAAGTTAGGGTGTGACTAGTTTTGGTTTCTTAATATGACTGAATAATATAAACTGAGGGAGTATAGTGTATGTACAAGGATTGGTGCTTGGAACGTAATCCAGGAGAGACGGTGAGACTAAACTTTCTCATCATGCATCTTATTGATGCTACATTTAAGCCACATTATTGCTACAATTTATTAAAGTATGAAGCAACCTAATGTCAGTGGTTGCAGATGAGGGTTGTTTTGACACTCTGATATAGTTCATTATGGCACCTCAGTTTGCTGAAGTTCATATCCGCATTGGTACCTATTATGCAGACCGTCAAAAGCGCTTGATTTATTTTGGGATTGAGTTATAATGCACACAGTACGCTAACACCCAGTAGCTTTTTCAAAAACCCTCGTACAGATATAAGTTTAGAAAATTGTGAATTGAAAATGTTGGCTTGAAATTTGCCCTAATGCTGATATCGAGAAGTTCAATGTCTGGTTTAACACTAGTGAGCACTACTTTGAAATTGCTCTGCCATTGCTACTTTATAAATTCCTGTAGATTTTAACATGCCTGTGGTCTTGCACGCAGCAAACCCAGTATTTTAGGGATCGAATTGCTGCAATTAATTTTTATGTAGGAGTTTGACTAGGATTAGATGTTAGATTTTATAGAAAGTAATCTTTAAACACTTCATAAACCAGTTTGGGAGCTGTTGTATGCTAGAGGAAGTGTCGATAGTCAGTGTTGACATTATAAGTAAACACCCTTTAAGCTGTTGCATTGTGCAGATATGACTGCATCACATCTTTACTTGTCTCGTATGCTGATAGTGAACTGCAGGACAAGTAAAACCTATGGGCCATTTTATCCTGATTTGACTCTGTCCTCGAGGTCGACTGCCTTGATCCTTCTCTCCTGCGATTCTGCCACAACCGCTGGAAGGGTACCTATGAAATTGATCATCTTCCCCAGGAGTCCTGCCACTGGAGCTGGGAAGGTATTTTTAGATCGTTCCAGTCGGATCATTGCCACGCAGTCGTGATGGATGGTCTGTGCCTCAGGTGCTACACTAGTCTGTTCTCTGGTGCCTGGCCCAAGCAAAGGTGAAGTTTTGCTCTGCCTCTGAGCATGGGGGACATCGATTGCTGGAGTGAAGAGGTCTTCCCATTTCCACTGGGATCGTATGCTAGGGTCACGTGATAGGGTGCCTGCGGCAGGTCCAGAGACCACCACTGAGGGGTTCTAGTGGTATAATACTGCCGCTTAAGGGTTCCCTGTTTTACAATAATCCCATCATCTCCACACTCCAAATGCAACTGGAATTTGCAGAGGAGGTCTCTAGCCATCAAGTTACAGTCCAGATTGATTGTGATAACAAATCGATGTTCCACCGATTCTTCTTGGTAACCCATTTTAACCGGTTCTGACACCGGGAATGTAGAGACTTGTCCCAGGAATCCTGAAAGTTCCTGTGTTTCAGTAGAGGCAGGAAGTTTAAGCTTTGATTGTACAGAAGACATGAAGGCTCCCGTATCTATCAAAAAGGGTTGCCACTCATTCAGAATTGGTTCGTTGTCCGGGGAGGATCCCTGCACAATCAAGCTGCGTAGTCAATCGGGGGACAATTGACCAAAGGGGTTGTTCTGGGAGAAGTTAGTGTAAGATCCTCCTCTCCGCCCCCCCCCCCCCCCCCTCCTCTTCCTCCTCTTCCTTTTCCATGCTGACGGTAGGGGCAATTTCTATTCCAATGTCTTTCTTGCCCACAAATAAAGCATCCATCTCGTCTTTCCCAGCCCCGACCTCTTCCCATACCAGGCCGGGGACAGTAGGGAGGTTTATTAGCAGGGCTCGGGCCGTTTGGTTGTTTAGTATAACCGTATCCTTGCTTATCCATCCAATCCTGTATGCAACACTGCGGTTCTATTGGTCCTTCCTCCCGAGATGGCTCTTCCTTTCTAGTCACGTATTCAGTCTTGACCCGGGTTGGGGGCGCACCTCCCCCCTCCCCTTTCTTTGCCTGCCAATAATATCTAACCGCCCTTTCCATCTGGGCTTTACTGTTATCTGCCCAATTCATATTATTTGTCCGGATAGCGTGAGCAATCGAATAGGGCAGGCACTGAAGTAGGATAGCGCAGAATTAAGGAGAATCCTCTCCTGCCCTGAAGGCATTATCTCCTGATTGACTCCCGTATATTTCAATCGGCAGTTTCCTCACGCTTGGGTTTAGTTTCTAATACTGTGGCCATACTGATGGGCTTCTGAAGGGTCGTGGTGAGAGAATTGAAGATAGCGTTTAGGTGATCCTGGATATCGTTGGGGTGAGCAACCAACAATGCATCATGAGTAGCACGTCCTAGGTGAGTTAGAAATCGGGTGTGTTCAGTTGGGCTCAAGGTTTGCTTTACCAAGGCCCACAGGTCCCTTGATTCTGCATTATAAACTGAAATAGTTGTTCGAAGATCACATAGACATCTATAGTAGGGTGGTCTGCAGCTTGTTGTGCATCAGGGTTTGGCATTGGTCTGACAGGGAATTGGTGTCGGGACTTTGGGATCTTGGAAATCATTTCTAGGTCGGAGGATGTTTCGGAGCTGTCTGACTGCTTGACAGTTCTGCGTCTCGATCGGCGGGGGTGTTTGCTATGTCTTTCACAACTTGGACTGGTAGATTGACTAGAAGATTTACAGGACTGTCTGTGATATCGAGATATAGTTCTGCCCTTTCGAGTGTGAGATCTGGTCCTTTCGGCTATATTGCTTGTGAACTGGGGATCCGAATCGCTATCAGAGGATGGGGAGTCAGTTTGGGTTTGTTGCTTTGGTGGTATGGGGTTATTTTTAACTCCTCTCGCCGGAGTGTAAGGTGTTGGGAAGAGGACTGGAGCAAGGGGCCAGGGGGTGCGGGAGGCGCCGTTGGGCGCTGAGTCAGTGACCACTCATCAATTTCATCATCAGCCTCGGTTAACACAAAGCCAGCCATTTGACTGCGTAGTCGGTCAATACCTTTCTCAGAGGTCCCAGAGGATCTCTTAGTAAGTTTCTCGTGCGCACATTCTTTTTTTTAAGATGTCTACAGTTTTAACGTGTTCCCTCTGTCAATGAGAATCCCAATTTAATAGCATTTATTTGCCAACTTGACAGAAGTGATGCATCTTTTAATTTTTGACAATCCATGTGCTTTTTTTTTGGCTACCTCTATGCTTCTAGTGCCACCTAGAGGCCACTGGTCATCTCCTCATAATTTGTTCAGGGCTCCTGATAATTTTCTAAAGTATTCAGCTCTTTCAGAGAATTCCTCACATAACTTTTGTAGCGGACTATCCGTATCCGTTGTTTTATCCAACTGATTACCCATTTTCACGCTGCCCCTCGTATTTAAACTGCGTTATGCGTTCGCGTTGTCGTGCGATTTGAACAAACTTAAAATAAACACAGACTTTACTGAAACTAACACTGACTTCCGCGTCGCCCCGCGGTTCGCGTCGCCGCGCGATTTAACAAACTTAAAATAAACACAGACTTACTGAAACCAGCACTGACTTCGGCATCACCCCGCGGTTCGCGTTGCTGCGCGTTCGCATCGGCCCACGTTCACTCTGCCGCGCACTCGCGCTACCGCACGTCCCACGCCGCCACGCCTTTCACGCTGCTGCGCGTCTGCGTCGGCCCACGTTCACTCTGCCGCGCGCTTGCGCCGCCGCACGTCCCGCGCCGCCGCACGTCCCACGCCGCCACGCGTTCGCGCCACCGCGCGCTTATCTAGCCCTACCTTTCGAGTTGCTGCGTGATTTAAATCCAATCAGTGCCTAGACGGGCCAAGTGATATACGAGGTCGACGTCACACCTGACTTGAACACCTATCCTCTATTTAATTCCCCATATGCCTTACTTAATTCCCTGTGAACCTAATTTTCTAAATTTGATTTCTTATGAGCCTTATTTAATTTCTTTTAGTCTCCAAATTTCCCTATCCTTTCGCGTCACTGCGCAGTTTAAATCCAATCAGTCAATGAAAGCCCTAATCTAATGGAGTTTTTCTGCCAACTGGACAGAAGTGATTTTTTTTTTTTAGACTGCAGTGGAATTTTTCTCATAATTTAAAATCTCAGAACATTTTTTTTTCAGCACCTATTTAGTACGTTACTTTTTTTTTTGTCTTTTCTATAACTAGAGAGAAGTCTGGCACGTAGGCTGTGGACTGCTTTTCGTTATCTCAATTGTTCCAGCCTCAAGGTCGTGTTATTTAATATAATTTTTTTTTAATCCTTTTGAATCCATCTCAGTTGTTTTGCTGTGCCTTCTCTGAATGTTTTCTTTCGACAAGTAAGTGAGCATGTTAAATCCTTTTTTTTTTTAACCACCGGGACCATGCATTTTTTTCTTTTTTTTTACTCATCAAACTTATCCTTTGTGCAGAGAGGATGTTTCCACTGATGGGGGAGACTAGAACTAGAGGGCATGATCTTAGAATAAGGGGCCGCCCATTTAAAACAGAGATGAGGAGAATTTTCTTCTCTCAGAGGGTTGTAAATCTGTGGAATTCACTGCCTCAGAGAGCTTTGGAAGCTGGGTCATTGAATAAATTTAAGACCGAAATAGACAGTTTCTTAAACGATAAGGTGATAAGGGGTTATGGGGAGCGGGCAGGGAAGTGGATCTGAGTCAATGTTTCAGGTTAATAACATGATTTAATAAGACCTTGAGGTTTTTCTGCAAGCTGTGGGTTTTGTTTCAATACAGAGGATCAAATCGCAGCAAAAACCTGGTCGCATACCTGTCGCAAATCCGGCCCATTGATTTTAAGAGCATAACACATGAGCTGAATGGCCATTTCTTCTTCCATCAAGATTGCTTCTTCCGTAGACCATGCACAATCTAATACACCAAGGGCTCTACCTCACTTATTTAATCTCTTGAGAGGAGACATTGCACAAGTTCTAGGTCCTCGAAGATAATACAGTAAAACTACAGAATATTTAGGTATCATATCCTTTAAAATGGTCTTTACAGAAGAAAAATTGGTTTATTTTCTAGATTTGCTCCCACATAATTCTCCCATAAAACTTTTATTTAGCTTAACTATTCCCGTTGGTTGTGCACTTTTTGGTCTTGGCATTGAATACAACAGTCACTGAAGTTTTGGCTTGCATTGTGCTGGTTCCCTGGTTGTGAAATGACGCAGGAGCTGACCTAGCCGCCTGCTCGCTCCCACCATTTCTAGGACATACTATCCGAATTTACAAGGGAGGCACAATCCACACATAATATAATAGACATTTGTCATTTGCAACTTACTATATTTCCCAACGGCTGTGTTATTGCAACGCTGGGAGCAAGGGGTGCCCATTCATTCTGATGTCCAGTGCTGCTATGGACAATGCTCAGGCAACATAAATTTTAAATGACCCAAAAGCAAGTACAAATGGATTGCATAAGCTTGGACTCCGCAGTCAGAAAAATGTAAAATTACTGGCTGTCCTGTTGCATTACTTGCGTTGAGTTAGGGGATCTGTTGAGATTTGCTTATCTCCAGTCTTTCAAATAATTAGATTCGACTGCAAACCAATATAGTGGGTATATTGCTTAATTGGAGTTTAGGATGGAATATAACACACTAGTTATACAGCAAAAACATACGACCCTGACAAGTAGCTGGGACCTGCCCCAATCTGACAGCTGGCATGCGCAAACAACTCTTATTCATTCTGCCTCTGTGTGTGTCTCTCTCTCTCTGCCTCTGTGTGTGTGTCTCTGTGTCTCTCTCTCTCTCTCTCTCTCTCTGCCTCTGTGTGTGTCTCTGCCTCGCTCTCTCTCTCTGCCTCGCTCTCTCTCTCTGCCTCGCTCTCTCTCTCTGCCTCGCTCTCTCTCTCTCTGCCTCGCTCTCTCTCTCTCTGCCTCGCTCTCTCTCTCTCTCTGCCTCGCTCTCTCTCTCTGCCTCGCTCTCTCTCTCTGCCTCGCTCTCTCTCTCTGCCTCGCTCTCTCTCTCTGCCTCGCTCTCTCTCTCTGCCTCGCTCTCTCTCTCTGCCTCGCTCTCTCTCTCTGCCTCGCTCTCTCTCTCTGCCTCGCTCTCTCTCTCTGCCTCGCTCTCTCTCTCTGCCTCGCTCTCTCTCTCTGCCTCGCTCTCTCTCTCTGCCTCGCTCTCTCTCTCTGCCTCGCTCTCTCTCTCTGCCTCGCTCTCTCTCTCTGCCTCGCTCTCTCTCTCTGCCTCGCTCTCTCTCTCTGCCTCGCTCTCTCTCTCTGCCTCGCTCTCTCTCTCTGCCTCGCTCTCTCTCTCTGCCTCGCTCTCTCTCTCTGCCTCGCTCTCTCTCTCTGCCTCGCTCTCTCTCTCTGCCTCGCTCTCTCTCTCTGCCTCGCTCTCTCTCTCTGCCTCGCTCTCTCTCTCTGCCTCGCTCTCTCTCTCTGCCTCGCTCTCTCTCTCTGCCTCGCTCTCTCTCTCTGCCTCGCTCTCTCTCTCTGCCTCGCTCTCTCTCTCTGCCTCGCTCTCTCTCTCTGCCTCGCTCTCTCTCTCTGCCTCGCTCTCTCTCTCTGCCTCGCTCTCTCTCTCTGCCTCGCTCTCTCTCTCTGCCTCGCTCTCTCTCTCTCTCTGCCTCGCTCTCTCTCTCTCTCTGCCTCGCTCTCTCTCTCTCTCTGCCTCGCTCTCTCTCTCTCTCTGCCTCGCTCTCTCTCTCTCTCTGCCTCGCTCTCTCTCTCTCTCTGCCTCGCTCTCTCTCTCTCTCTGCCTCGCTCTCTCTCTCTCTCTGCCTCGCTCTCTCTCTCTCTCTGCCTCGCTCTCTCTCTCTCTCTGCCTCGCTCTCTCTCTCTCTCTGCCTCGCTCTCTCTCTCTCTGCCTCGCTCTCTCTCTCTGCCTCGCTCTCTCTCTCTGCCTCGCTCTCTCTCTCTGCCTCGCTCTCTCTCTCTGCCTCGCTCTCTCTCTCTGCCTCGCTCTCTCTCTCTGCCTCGCTCTCTCTCTCTGCCTCGCTCTCTCTCTCTGCCTCGCTCTCTCTCTCTGCCTCGCTCTCTCTCTCTGCCTCGCTCTCTCTCTCTGCCTCGCTCTCTCTCTCTGCCTCGCTCTCTCTCTCTGCCTCGCTCTCTCTCTCTGCCTCGCTCTCTCTCTCTGCCTCGCTCTCTCTCTCTGCCTCGCTCTCTCTCTCTGCCTCGCTCTCTCTCTCTGCCTCGCTCTCTCTCTCTGCCTCGCTCTCTCTCTCTGCCTCGCTCTCTCTCTCTGCCTCGCTCTCTCTCTCTGCCTCGCTCTCTCTCTCTGCCTCGCTCTCTCTCTCTGCCTCGCTCTCTCTCTCTGCCTCGCTCTCTCTCTCTGCCTCGCTCTCTCTCTCTGCCTCGCTCTCTCTCTCTGCCTCGCTCTCTCTCTCTGCCTCGCTCTCTCTCTCTGCCTCGCTCTCTCTCTCTGCCTCGCTCTCTCTCTCTGCCTCGCTCTCTCTCTCTGCCTCGCTCTCTCTCTCTGCCTCGCTCTCTCTCTCTGCCTCGCTCTCTCTCTCTGCCTCGCTCTCTCTCTCTGCCTCGCTCTCTCTCTCTGCCTCGCTCTCTCTCTCTGCCTCGCTCTCTCTCTCTGCCTCGCTCTCTCTCTCTGCCTCGCTCTCTCTCTCTGCCTCGCTCTCTCTCTCTGCCTCGCTCTCTCTCTCTGCCTCGCTCTCTCTCTCTGCCTCGCTCTCTCTCTCTGCCTCGCTCTCTCTCTCTGCCTCGCTCTCTCTCTCTGCCTCGCTCTCTCTCTCTGCCTCGCTCTCTCTCTCTGCCTCGCTCTCTCTCTCTGCCTCGCTCTCTCTCTCTGCCTCGCTCTCTCTCTCTGCCTCGCTCTCTCTCTCTGCCTCGCTCTCTCTCTCTGCCTCGCTCTCTCTCTCTGCCTCGCTCTCTCTCTCTGCCTCGCTCTCTGCCTCGCTCTCTCTCGCTCTCTGCCTCGCTCTCTCTCGCTCTCTGCCTCGCTCTCTCTCTCTCTCTGCCTCGCTCTCTCTCTCGCTCTGCCTCGCTCTCTCTCTCGCTCTGCCTCGCTCTCTCTCTCGCTCTGCCTCGCTCTCTCTCTCGCTCTGCCTCGCTCTCTCTCTCGCTCTGCCTCGCTCTCTCTCTCGCTCTGCCTCGCTCTCTCTCTCGCTCTGCCTCGCTCTCTCTCTCGCTCTGCCTCGCTCTCTCTCTCGCTCTGCCTCGCTCTCTCTCTCGCTCTGCCTCGCTCTCTCTCTCGCTCTGCCTCGCTCTCTCTCTCGCTCTGCCTCGCTCTCTCTCTCGCTCTGCCTCGCTCTCTCTCTCGCTCTGCCTCGCTCTCTCTCTCGCTCTGCCTCGCTCTCTCTCTCGCTCTGCCTCGCTCTCTCTCTCGCTCTGCCTCGCTCTCTCTCTCGCTCTGCCTCGCTCTCTCTCTCGCTCTGCCTCGCTCTCTCTCTCGCTCTGCCTCGCTCTCTCTCTCGCTCTGCCTCGCTCTCTCTCTCGCTCTGCCTCGCTCTCTCTCTCGCTCTGCCTCGCTCTCTCTCTCGCTCTGCCTCGCTCTCTCTCTCGCTCTGCCTCGCTCTCTCTCTCGCTCTGCCTCGCTCTCTCTCTCTCTCTGCCTCGCTCTCTCTCTCTCTCTGCCTCGCTCTCTCTCTCTCTCTGCCTCGCTCTCTCTCTCTCTCTGCCTCGCTCTCTCTCTCTCTCTCTGCCTCGCTCTCTCTCTCTCTCTGCCTCGCTCTCTCTCTCTCTCTGCCTCGCTCTCTCTCTCTCTCTGCCTCGCTCTCTCTCTCTCTCTGCCTCGCTCTCTCTCTCTCTCTGCCTCGCTCTCTCTCTCTCTCTGCCTCGCTCTCTCTCTCTCTCTCTCTGCCTCGCTCTCTCTCTCTCTCTCTCTGCCTCGCTCTCTCTCTCTCTCTCTCTCTGCCTCGCTCTCTCTCTCTCTCTCTCTCTCTCTCTGCCTCGCTCTCTCTCTGCCTCGCTCTCTCTCTCTCTCTCTCTGCCTCGCTCTCTCTCGCTCTTTCTCTCTAGATATATATCTATAAGTTCCTCTTAAAACAGAAGGAGGGGTCTTCACAACCCTTGCACATCTTTTCTTATTTATACGTTTTGGAGGCCAATCCATCCATCTGGACCCTCTTGTCTCATCCTGTCTTGTCCTCCCTGGTCCAGCCGGTACATGTCGCAGGCACAAACTTGGCCCATTCAAGCAGAGGCCCCAGGCTAGAGCTGTCCCCTTAATCTGTTCCATCCTGAGATTATGCCCTAACTAAATTCCTTCTATTCAAAGTCTTTTATACGCGTACTAATTAACTTTTTTAATTCTCTTCATCAGCAGTTCTGTTAAACAAACTCCAAATTCTACCCTCGCATTATAATATGGTTATTAGTCAAATTGGCCAAATTAAAGATTGTCAAAATCTTAAACTTACAGAAGGCCTAACCTGATAAGGCCATATCATGCTGTGGCCCCCATGTGGAATGTTATGCATCCCTTAATCTAACTAATTAAAAACACTGTCTCAAATCCTAATACAAGTTTTTCTAGGAAAACAAAACTTACACCGTATTATTCGCATCACGGTTTCATTTGTATAACCATATATTTTTAGGTATCCCTAACTTGTAAATGATCAGTGGTCTCCCATTCATCTTAGTCCTGTTCCGCGCTGCTTTTTTTCCTGTCAGTGTGATCCCTCTCCCTTCATCTGCTTCTCTTCACCTAGATGTCTCTTCTGCTGAGTTACTCATCTCTGCTTGTGAAGTGACATTCATCGGGAGTTATGTAGTTGCTTCTTTCACTTCAAATGCAAACAGCAGTATTCAATGATGCACAAGGAAAGATTGCATCTCTGGACATCAAGATGCCAGTAGTGGTTTGGTCTAGGACAGTGATGGGAATCAAAGAGGAGCTGAGGCTGCAGAGCAGCAGATCATAACTACTGGAGATGTTGCTCTGTTGTATTTAAAATAACTCCTCTGAGCGACATGGCACTATATTTTGAACTTTATAGTTCTTTATATATGACATGCTCTTGAATAAGCACAGTGTTATCCATGTAGCAGCACTTGGGAAGGCAGGAATTGGTTGGGGGCTTGAGGAAGTGAAGAAGAATGTGGTTGAGGAGGTTTGTGGCTTTAACTACATTGAACTTTTGAGGCAAAGAAGCGGCTCTGGTGGTACCTTGCTGTAGGCAGCGAAGATGATCAGATTTAGGGTGGCATGGGTTGCAGCAATTGAACCGAGGATGTAGACCATAGAGATGAGCAGGATGGAGAGGTTGCAGAGCACAGCGGAGAGGGCGGGGTGGGGACAAGATGCCTGAGGAAATAAAAGAAATAATGACTATTTAAAAATTAAACCTACCTGTAGATTATTAATGAAATTTTAAAAATCATCAATACTTTTTCTCTTTCATAATCCAAATGACAGTCATTGACAGTTTGGAGCCCTGGCCCATTAGTGATGGCAAGTGACGGGGGAAAAACAAAATCTTGAACTAATTCAAACGCAAAAGTGAAGATTCTAGTTGAAAATGTAAACTCTAAAATATTTTAAAAATGTAAAAAAAAATCTACAAGTTAAGAGAAGAAAATGCAGTTGGATAGAGGCTATAGGAACAGATCATCAGCCAATTGTGACATTCAGATGAAAATCTAATAGTCAGATTGGGGTTTTTCTACGATTTTCCGTCCTTTAATGTAAATGGATGGAATACTGTGGGCTGGCGAACACAGCAGGAAGATTTCCAACCTGAACATCAGATTACAGTGCCACCTACAGGTGTTGTGATGAAACATCAACAGTAACTATGGACATATTAATGAGCGATTCCCATAGGAAATGTTTACATAGGACTTTTCAATGGAACATGCGACTTACATTATGATTTTAATGCGTTGTTGATTTAGTGAATTTATACCGGCTGCACGGTGACTGCCAAAATGATGGAAATGACGCTGAGAAGAGAAATCCACCAGGGTTCAGGGCACATCTTTGGTGGGAGAAGTCGTGCTACATCAGCGATGTGACCCAATTTCACGAAAGCTTAACAAACTCTAGGCTCAGGTGTTCTCTCTATTCTAGATTATTCATGATGAATATTAAACACAGCAACTACTCTGGGTAGTACAGACTGTCTGTCTCAGTGAAATTGCTTGTGCTTTTCCCCCGTATTATTTCGGGTCTGATCATTTTATTTCTGGACGATTGAAATTCCTCTTTATCACATTAGGATTTCCTGCAGCTTCTCCTTGCTGAAATAGCTCAGTATCTTCCGGTTCAGCTTGAGCTGGTGGTTCTTAATAGTTGTCAAATATTTCATGTCATTTGTTGTGTGAGTGCTGTAGATTCCACAGCACTAGAAGTGTTTGTATGTGATTATATAATATAAATGGGTATGTATAAATTTTACATGTTTGTTTTGTGGTACCACTTTAGCTGCTTGTTTACTTGTGTGCAAACCCTCCTTCCCGCATTTGTTCTCTAATTTTTAGTCATTCTCATCACTTCTCATGGATTTTCTTTTTGAGCTGTCCTTGTGTTTCTAGGTTTGTTGTGTAATACTATAAAGATGGTTTAAACACCGAGCTACTGTATTGCCAGAAATAACATTACAACTGACTTCCATGTCGCAGTAAATATAGTGCTTTCCTGAGGTAAAATGGGAAAGTTAAATGTACTTCAGTATTTTTGTGTGTCATTGTGTGTACTCTAACTAATGGGAAAACTCACTTCATAGTATCTAGTGAAGAGGAGTGTAATAATGCAGTTAATAAAGTTTATCTACATTGTGTGTACTCGCAGATAGTTGGAAATGGAAGTGAACAGCAACTACAAAAGGAACTGGAGGATGTATTAATGGATTCGTCAATGGAGGGTCAACAAGTTGCTAGAGAGTCTTCAGAAGCAATGCCAGCTTCTGCTACAAGTGAGGAGTCGCTGACAGAGGACATTTCCTTAACCCCATCACCTGTTTATTCAGGATTAATGGTGGTGGCCCAGAAACCAGATATGAGCCTACCAATTAAACCAACTCAAGAAGGCAAGTGGAATTCTAAAGTATCTGACAAGTCAGTGATTCTAATGGCTAGCAGAAACTAACAATTTTTATCTTTCTTGCAGCTTAATTTATTATATTTACGTATAATGCAACGCATACCGTACATTTTTCTATCTCCAAGAATGTTGCCGTGGGGAGTTGTGTTCTGAAATCAAATACCATTTTAGTATTAAAGTTACTTGTATTGCAATAGCCAGTTACATTACTGCATTCAAAGTTGTTCTGGTACATTTTCGCAATAATTTTTCACCTATTTATATTCTCATGGTAAATATTTTGTTTAATTGCGTTGCTGTGTTTTCAGATATAATGCCAGTATTTACTAGTTGGATCTTCATGGCATTGCCCATGGTGAATCCAAGGATATAGCCTATCGCTCATATGTAGCTGATGTCCTGTTGGATTTGTTGATGTAGTTGTCGTCCACTGCATTGCGTCCATCCAATGGTAACCGCATTATGCACCTGTGATGCTCCCATGTTGCCTCATAATCTCAAATGACCACATACCTGTAATTTTCAATGTTCTAAAAATCATAGTTAAATGAAAGATGTGATCCAGAATAAAGAAAAATGAAAATTTGCAATGCTTTATTAAATCCGAATCTGAAAAATAAGACTACTGAATTGAGTAAAATATGACTCTTAATAAAATGTTGTACTGATGGAAATGATCAGTTCTCTAATGTAACTAAAATGTTAATTTTTAACATTCATTCTATGTAAATTGAGATGAACAAATATGTACTAAAAACTTAAAGTTGCATGTTAAATGTATTTTTTTTAATTGGAGATTAAAGGTGATTACATGCAAAGTATTGTTGAATGGGAAATTTAAAAAATATAATAAATATTAAAGATTAAATAAGTGATTATATCTTAATGGGAAAAGACCAGGGAGAGGCCAAACAGGTGGAAGGGAGGCTTGGCCTGCCACCTGTCCGGAGGGCGGGGAGAGTGGAGGCTGGGGGTGGCAGAGAAACCTGGATGCCAATCTTGGGCAGTAAAGGTTGGGGAAAGAATGATAGATAAAATTTGTACAATATTGAAATAATGTGGGAATGGATGGGTTGAGTGCCGAGGGAGCCTGGAGCCCCAGTGTGGGTAATAGTGGGATGGGATAGTCTGATCCTGGGGATGGGGGAGTGGAGTGATGAGAGACGATGGCTTTGAGACACGATCTCAGCTTGTAAAAGATTCAGCTGTGTGCCAAAACAGAAATAAAAACTGAGCGGAAAGGATATTGGAAAAAAAATGATTAGAAAGTTGGAGAGAGGCCAAAGGCAGATTCTATAAAAATGCACTGGAGAGATGGTAAACAGTAGAAGGGAGGGTCTGGAAATTCAAGCTAGAAAAGTTTGATCGATTATTTCACTGAGAATTATTTAATAAAAATAAGTTTTTTTTTTTAGTGGTAGAAGTGGAACCGCTGGTATTTCTGGCTCCTTGGTGACTTTTTAAATATTGGGACATCCTATTGAGGT
This sequence comes from Pristiophorus japonicus, assembly GCF_044704955.1. Classification (NCBI taxonomy): domain Eukaryota; kingdom Metazoa; phylum Chordata; class Chondrichthyes; family Pristiophoridae; genus Pristiophorus; species Pristiophorus japonicus. Next base: position 32,794,379 of record NC_091996.1, on the reverse strand, counting down.
GCCACCTAGAGGCATGATGGTAATGGTGATGCTCAAAAAAGGAGTGTGTAGCTGGGAGATATAGGCTGAGGGGCTAGCTTTTGGCCTCTCACTCATGATCTTTGCATGAGAAGATCAGCGTGAGACTGGACTTTATGCAATGGATGATCTTAAGCGGCATTACTTCAACGCCGTAGTGCTACTTAAAAAAATAAAAAAAAAAATTAGGAAGGTGAGGGAGAGTGAAAATCACCATGGTCCCATAATGGCCCAGGCAGCACTTGTCCTTTGACCATAATCAAGTGGCCATCCATCCTTGGCTATCTTCCCTAGAGAGATAATTTCCTGATTCTAATGGAGAGTAAAATTGTTCAGATAGATCGATCAACAGTCAAGAAATGGCCTTGCTCTTGAGTTGCCCAGATTATTGATTGTGAGATTTTTAGAGAAGTATGTTTCTACTCTTCTTTCTAGTTGTACTTCAGAAAAAAATATGAATCAAATGGAAAAGAATCTTTCCAGTCTACACGTAAATAAGTGGATTCCTCTTGCCCTTTTCAACTTTCCTGTCAATATCTTGAGTATCTTTATGACTATACCTTAATAATGTTCCTTACAGATAAGGGAAGCATTTTGGCTCATCCATCCAGATAAAAGCCTACAGTCCCCCCCTCCCCATCACAGCATGCATCAGTTTAGTTTTCCTTTCTTTATCATACTTAGAGGTGCATTCCACATAGTGATCACCATTTGTGAGAGGAGTAGCTTTGTGATCTCAGCAAAGTTCCATCTCCCCTACCCTGGTTTGTCCCACTGTTCTGGTTTAATTTAAAGCTTTCTGGATTTAGTTTTTTTTTATACCATTCGCTATCTTGCATTCCTTTTAAGGCAATCTCAATTGTCGTCTTTCATAAACAGAATGGAAAAATTGCTAGTCTTCATAACGGAGCGCTCTGACATTAGTAGTTGTTTTAACCTAATTTGCCGGGTGGGAAACTCAGGGGGATCAGATGCAACGCTTGTTTTAGACCCCACCCAATATTACTCTCCATTGACTTTAATGGAAAGCAAAGTTGGGTAGTGTAAAACCAGTGTTACAACCATTGTGGTCAGTTTCCCGACGGGCGGGCTAGGTTAAAATTGCCATCTGGGGATCAGGCTCATGACTTGGGCATTGAAGTCTTTGAAGCAGTGCTAACTCCCATATGTCACAATGACAAGAACTGGAATCCATATTCAAGGTATGGTTTGATCAGAGCACTGTACAGTTTAAGCACGACTTCCAGTGACTTGTACTCTTGTCTTGAATGTGTAGTTCAGTATTTTGTTGGCTTTGTAGATTGGTGTTCTGAGCAGGTTTAGCACTGAGACTACTACCATCCCTATCTCTCAACTTTATCCTGATCTATTTGGGCATAATTCATGGAAGACATATTTCCTGTGTGCAGTACGCAACACGTATTCTCTTTACGTTTCATTTACTATTCTGCCCATTATCCAGTTCTAATTTTTAAAATTGAATCTCCACAGCTTGAAGCTTAAATAGCAGTCGTTTGTGTAGAATGTTGTTAAAGGTACATATTTCATGAGGCTTTCCACAGTTTAATTAAAATGTCACTTCCTCAAAAAAAAAGTCAGAGATTGATCTTGCCTTTCTGTATCCACGTTGCCTGCTATTTATGAGGTCTGTATCAGAGATTCCTGAGCATGACATGTTACAGTATACACCTGTTCTTCGGGAGGAAGCGGAAACAGGAGGACTGAAGTAAGGAAATGGTGCCATCTCCCCACCCCCACCCCCACCAAAACAAATCCATTAAGTGCGCCCATGCATAAGGTTTACTGTGCAGAATTAATTTATCCTGCAGACTCCATGTCCATTCCTAAATTCTCTCTTTGCAATACAGATTTTGTTTGTAGTTCGTTCACTTTGAAATCTTTCATGGTTTAAAGCAAATATTCGTAAATTCAGGAAATTATATTTATATTCACCACCCATCCATACTGTGGGAGAAAGTTGTCCATCACATATAAGAATTTAGGAATGGACATGGAGTTTGCAGGATAAATTAATTCTTCACAGTAAACCTTATGCATGGGCGCACTTAATGGATTTATTTTGGTGGGGGTGGGGGTGTGGAGATGGCACCATTTCCTTACTTCAGTCCCCGTTTCCGCTTCCTCCTGAAGAACAGGTGTATACTGTAACATATCATGCTCAGGAATCTCTGATACAGACCTCGTAAATAGCAGGCAACGTGGATACAGAAAGGTAAGATCAATCTGTTTGACTTTTTTTTGAGGAAGTGACATTTTAATTAAACTGTGTATTTTCAAACTTTCAAAAAATTCAGCATTTGCACTCGAGTTAGGAATGAAGCGCTAAATCAAGCGCTCCACTTCCTTCCTGGAACGCAAGAGACAGCAGGCAGGGGGCACCTGTGCAGCACTGCATAATGGGCCGTGCTATGTGCTGCTTTTGGAGGCTCCTTCCCTCCCTTAAAGGAAAGGGCTGTTGCTACAGGCTCTGCAAAAGGAGACTTGCCTAGACCCCGATGGCGGCCACAATCCGGGCCCCATCAGCCCGATGCAATGCAGCCGAGTGCCGGGCTGATGGATCGCGAGCAGGAGATCAGGTAAAAAATTGGAATCCAAGATTCAAATTTTTTTTTTTTTAAACTCTCCTCGGCAATGCTGCAGGAGATGGAACGCATGTTTGGGTCCGGGGCGTTACTGGGGCAATGCACATGGTGATGACGTCACGATCTCCAGGCGAAGAAGATCGGGGCGGAAAACCATACCGCCGCCATAAAATTCCAGCCAAATTTAGCGGGAGTCGCTGATTTCGCCACGCCTGGTCACAAACCCATTTGCGCCCTGTTGTCGGCCCACCTCCCCGGAGGCGTTAACGGGAGCCGCAAAGGAGCCCAATTTCTCATTTATGTTGACTATTTTTGAAGCATAATTTCATCTGCAATAGGTATGTGACCAGGATATATGGGCATTCCTACATTTAAAGGGAAGAAAGTGCTTTCAATCCAGGGCACTGGATTAAAATTTGATTAGCAGTCTTTATACTATGGAGAATCAATAGCTGTTAATTTAAACATTAATATAACTCGTGGAATATCTTATGAGGATAGTATATAAATTGAAGTTGAAGTTGAAGATGAACTGAAATAAACTAACATCGTTGCTATTAGGAAGTAGCAAGGCTTCTGCTAAATGCAATTCATTTTTTGAGTTGTCACTTTAATGCAAAAGTGCACAGAATAGCTTCAACAATAATATGCATTTATACAGCACCTTTTAACATCTCAAGGTGCTTCGTAGAAGTGTAATCAGCCAAAGGTCAGCATTAAACCAGGTACGGAGATATTGGGAAGGACGGCCAGGATCTTTGTCAAAGTGGTGGGTTTTAAGGAGGCTCTTAATGAAGGAGAGGGAGATAGGTAGATGAAGGAAATAAAATCCTTTTGTTATAGCTTATACTGCAATGTTCTGATACAGGCCTCCCCTAATTAACACCAGGAACTAAAATAATGATGGGCAGGATTCCCTTTGGAATACCTGCATGCTTCTAAGAGGCAATGCTACCGGAGTGGCTTCCTGCAGAGAAGGGAAACCTGAATTATCAGGTCTCCACAGGAAAATACTGCCAAAATCTTATGTGGATTTGGTTTATGTGAGAAATTACAGAAATCTCGTACAGTTAAGTGAATTATAAGATTTAAATGGGTGGTACCACAAAAAATTATCTAAACTTGGCAGTATTTTGATATTTTAATCAAATCTCTTACAGAAATTTTTAAACTTGTCATTAAAAGGTGGGTGGGCCCAGTTGTCTGTGTTTGGAAGGGATTCTTTATAGGTCCTTCAGTAAGGGAGCTATTTGAACATTCATTACATGTCAGAGCTTTTTAAGATGGTTTACTTATTGTAAATCAAACGATTATTATAATTAATCTGAAGCACGAGTAAAAACTGATGTACTCCAGAATGAACAATGGGAGCCTGCTTTGATACTAGCTACAGTGATGATAATGCGACATTCACATTGTCTTTTTATTGAACTTAGTGGACTCTCCAGACTCTAGTCCCTCCACACCTATACCAGATGAAGACAGCGTCTTGTTCAGCAAACTCACATACTTGGGATGTGCTTCAGTGAATGCGCCTCGGAGTGAGGTTGAAGCTCTACGGATGATGTCCATCCTGCGAAGCCAGTGCCAAGTCCCTTTAGATGTGACTCTCTCAGTGCCTAATGTTTCAGAAGGAATTGTGAGGTGAGAATCAGGGTTGTCTGGCTTGTAATTTGGATAGACTGAACAGGATCTGTTTCACGGAGATGAGATACGTATTTTTTCTGGTTTCTTTTGATTTGGGCACAACTAGTACTACAGCAGCAGTTGAAATGTGACATAATGTGGAACGCTAATGGAGGAATCCTAATCTGAGCGACTTGAGCAGTGCACATCAAAGTTTATATTTGCAAATTATCTGTATTCCTTTGTTTTTATTTCATGATTGGTCAGGTTATACCTATGCCAAAGTTAATATTTTCTGCATAACTGACAATATCTGACTCTTCAGCATTCCAGGTCATCAGTGGATGAAACTGATTGCTAGCTTCATCGGGTATGCTAGTTTTACCTTTAGTTTTCAAATCCCCAAGCCTGTTCCAGTGAGGATGAACTTCCCTTTTACCCGCACCATCTATTTTTCCTCTCAAATTTTGTTCAGATCTGGAACTACTTGTAGGACTGCTGTGAACTTGGCTGTTTCCTTGGTTTAGTCACATTCAACGCAACAAGCTATTTGCTGTCGAATTTTCTCCTGTCCTCTGCATAGATACTTGATGTGGGAAAATAATTTACTGCATTGAAGGTATCTAAGCCAAGAAAACAGTATAAAAGACACAGCAGTTCCATATCAGTACCCAGGGAATAAGTGGCACTCTATTTGCCATTTCGTGTGAGCAGAGATACAAAATGAAAGGTGGTCTGGGACGGAAAACAATTTGCTATGTTTAAAGTGTTTTGTGCAAGATGGGAAATACATTCTTCATATGGGGTATTCCTTTTGTACTCTCGTAGGCTTTTTTTTCCCTCCTCAGGCAAAACTCTCAAAATATGTGCAGTGAATGTATTCAAATTATTCTGAGATATATATTTGATTTTAATTGTAAAAGAAAATGGTAGCCTGGAAAGTAAGAACAGCAATGAATTGTGCAGTGACTCTGGTTGGCACAGTTTCTGTTCCACAACATACCTGTTGTGATGTAAGGAGGGACTAAGCAGACACCAGGCATCTTCCCTTGTGAATGATGGGGAAATTGGGAGGAGAATTGTCCCTGGGTGGCTGTGATATGATGTGGCTTTTCACAGATGGGTCAAAATTGCGTTGACAAAGGTATGAGAGTGGAATCTGTTTTTCCCCATTTCATGAGCATATGTTGCGTGCCCTGAGTAAATCACGAAGGGATTTCGTATATTGCAAAAAGAGAAGTTTGAGAAAAATATAACAATTGGCACTGGAAGATGTTAAAACAATATTTTCTGAATTGTTTACAGACTGCTAGATCCACAAACAAACACTGAAATAGCAAACTATCCAATCTACAAGATTCTTTTTTGCGTCCGAGGGCATGATGGCACTGCTGAGAGTGATTGCTTTGCCTTCACTGAAAGTCACTACAATGCAGAAATTTTCAGGATTCACGTCTTTCGATGTGAAATACAAGAAGCAGTAAGTCCTACAGCCTTTACCCATTTTAGCAGTTGCAAATTTATTAAAAGTGCTTAATGCTGTTTAAGAACAAATGTAAGGTGCACTGTAGTGGTGGATTATATTTTTGTTCTTGTGGCAAAATTGATATTTGGAGGCTATTCCATGAATGTCTTTTGTAGAATTTTTTCCATTTCATGTTGGCATCAGGGGAAAAAATTGATTTGCGATTACTAAATTTAGTGATTTTCAAAACATCATGTATGTTTTAATGGTGCTCATAATATGATCCAGATGCCACAGGCAGCTTAGGACATCTCAACTGGGCTCCGCTCCGTGCCTTTCAGCCTCACTTCACAGCCCACCAGCTCTGCTGTTCCTGGAGGTGGAATTTGGGGAAGGAGGGTGTAATGTATGTACGGGGTGAGGATGCTCACAGGTTTGTAGAGTTGTTGCTTTGTGAGTGGCTTAGCCAGTCACATGATGATCACAAGACTCAATAAAACCCCAGCCAGTTGGGTCTAGGTCATCCACGATGAGGTATGCAGGTGAGAGCCTAGTGGATGAATTGGTAATGTGTAGTGTGATTGTTAAACCTTTGGTAATAAACCAAATAGTTATTAATAGCAATGTGTTGCTATGAATTCTTGAGCAAAGAACCCATGAAGCAAATACATCAGAGGGGATGGGGGCGAATAAGTTTGGAAAAAAAAAATTTATACTTTATGGTAGATTGGTGGGTTTCGTCCTGAGGAAAGTAAACTGCGCAGGATTGCGGCTCTCAACAAAAAGTGAGTGCCCCCTATTTTATAATTGGGACTGTTTTCTTTTCAGGATGGTATTTGTTTTGTAAAGTCTGTGCAATCAAGAAGACCGTGTAAAATTCATAATGTTATCCATTGATTTTAAGAGACTGATGAATTTCATGGGATTTATCAGATTCCACAAAAATACAGCCTGTAAAATGAGCAGTCCTGCCTAATGAGAGGACAGCTAGAGTAATAATATGCTTGAAATGGGAAATAAAGTATAGAGGGAATACTTGAGAAAAAAGAATTTGCTGTACTTGCAAAATCTGATTTTATTTTTATTTTGAAAACAATTCTCTGAGATGCACTGAGTGACATTGCCAATGGGAGAGTCCCTGTGCGTCCCTGACTAGCTGTGTTAAACGCTGGGAGCTGTGACTTTAGACTGGCTTGAGAGCTGATCCAAAGCTGTGTCGTCCTAATGAAACCTTTCCAATGGGTGTATTTTAAAGAAAATGTACTTAATCCTTGTGTTTAATTCCAAAATATTAGTCAAAAGAAAGGGAATAATTTATTCACTCGTGCAATCCATAATCTAGTACCCGCATTCTGGTGCTAGATGTTACCAGTTTGCTCAGTAAATATTGGTTTGGGTCAAGCATCTTCAGAATTCTAAAGATAGTCAATAGAAATTAATGGTGGTGTATCCATTTATTCAGATTTCTTGAAGTAGCACTGGGTCTGGTCTAAATCCAGGTAAGCATTAATAACTCCACGCAAGAAACATTTGCTAAATATTTGTTGGTTTGAAGATTTGATAAGGGGCACATATCTTATAACAATTCCTTTTAGGTTTTATCTTCAGAATTTGATCGGGGTTGGGATTTGAAGCTCAACTATTGACCTTGCATTGGATATTTTTGACCTAAAAGGGTTTTTCTTTAACCAGAATTGATCTTAAATGAGCTTTAATTTAGTCAGTGGCTCATTTAAAGTTTGAAAACAGCAAGTTATTACTAGAAAGTTGAGATTTTGGAAATTATTCAATTAAAATTAAATACTTTTGGAAGTTGGGGACTACATTTTGGAAATTATTCTATTCCCAAGACTGGTGATGTAGCTAATATTTTTCATTATCTATTTTAGGTAAGTCGTATACTGTACAGCTTTGCCACAGCCTTCCGACGGTCGTCAAAACAGACTCCTCTCTCGGGAAATCCACCAACACTAACCCCAGACAGTGATATATTCACATTTACTGTGTCTTTGGAGATTAAAGAAGATGATGGGAAAGGATATTTCAGGTACTTGACAAAGCCTTGCTGTTTTTTGCCTGTTAAAGGGAAGTAGTGTTAGTGAATTAATCATTTTTCAACTGCAGACAGAATCCAGCCTTGAACAGTGTTGGCTGGTCACAATGTTGAGTCTGATAAATTGCTTTTACAATTGGGAACATAAGAACATAAGAAATAGGAACAGGAGTAGGCCATACGGCCCCTCGAGCCTGCTCCGCCATTCAATAAGATCATGGCTGATTTGATCATGGACTCCGCTCCACTTCCCCGCCAGCTCCCCATAACCCCTTATCCCCTTATCGTTGAAGAAACTGTCTATTTCTGTCTTAAAATAATTCAGTGTCCCAGCTTCCACAGCTCTGAGAGGCAGTGAATTCCACAGATTTACAACCTTCAAAGAAGAAATTTCTCCTCATCTCAGTTTTAAATGGCCGGTCCCTTATTCTAAGGTAGTACCCTCTAGTTCTAGTCTCCCCCATCAGTGGAAACACCTTCTCTGCATTCACCTTGTCAAGCCCCCTCATAGGTCCCAAGTTTCCACATGATTTGTTCCTGATTTTTAGGAGCAACTGGTGGAGAATGGAGTATCTTAGAAATCGGAATTCTCCACATTTAATTTCCTCCAGTTCTAGTCAGGTAGAACAATTTCACTTTGGAACACAATTTTTTTTTCAAAAGAGGGCGTGTCCGGCCACTGACGCCTGATTTCAAAGTTTCCAGTGAAAACGTACTCCAAACTAACTTAGAATGGAGTAAGTGAAGATTTTTGTACGCTTGAAAAAACCTTGTCTAACTTTAAAAAATTAGGCGCAGGTTATAAATTAGGCGTAGGGAACGAGGTGAGGGGGGGGGGGAAGGGAAGTCATTAAATTCTACATTCAATCCTTAGTAATACTTATACAAATATTATACAAATAAATCCAACCTGAATAAAAATTTATAAGCAAAGAAAAGATTAAATAAACCATGTTCCTACCTCTGTGAAAGTGCTTCAGGCAGGCCTTTCAGGCAGCGGTGTGGTGTCAGTGTCTCGACGGCAGCGGCAGCAAGCAGCCTTCGAGCTGAGCTGCAGTGCTTGAGGCAGGCCTTCATTCCTCGCGAAGATGCAGCACCAGGACGGACTTGAGGCCATTCAGCCATGGGATTGCAGCGGCGTCAGTGGCTGGCCGGGAGCCAAAGAATGAACACAGGACACACACAGCTGCAGATTTAAAATTCTTTAGGCCGTTCGGCCACGCTTATGGGGCGGCGTCAGTGGCTCGAAGGCAGCCGAAGAATCAGGAGCGGGCGTGAGGCCATTCGGCCATGGGATTGCAGCGGCGTCAGTGGCTGGCCGGGAGCCGAAGAAAGAACAGCAGCAGCCTTCGAGCTGTGAGGGGGACTGACTGAGGCCATTTGGACAGGGAGAGGCAGCCACATCAACATCTTTATATTTAAATTTGCAGAATGGGTGCTGCATTGTCAATGGTTTGCTTCCTCATGCAAGAAATTCTTTGTTCTTGGTGGACGTTGATCCATTGCAAAGTTGAATTGGCACTTTTATTTCTCCAAACACACAGTCCTTAATTTGCAGGCACCGGTTCTGCAAGTTTAGCAGTAAAAAGCTGAACTCACTGATTTCAGCAGGTGATTTATTCAGCAGTGCTGCTAAAAGCACTCCCTTGCACACAGAAATATCAAGAAAATTAAAATACAAGCCTTTGCAGGGGTGCAAGAAACAAATCTTCACTTTTTCTGCAGTACTTTTAAAAATGGCCGAGTAGTAATGTTTACTTCAGACTGCGCATGCGCGAATGCTCCAACGCGCACGCGCAGGGTTGCCGGCACCAAGAAGCCTCATTTCAATTGTACCCGCCCCCTCCTACTTACAAAATCGGCGCGAGTGGTAGGCTCTGCCCCCTGTGCGCTGCGCCAAGCAGACATCGAGCTCCAAGGAGCTCGAGAATACCGCACTTTTTTTCCGGCGCCGTTTTCGGCGCAATAATCAGGCACCCAGCTCTGAGGTGCGCCTTTTTTGCCGCGTGTGGAAACTTGGGGCCATAATCTCAAACGTTTCGATAAGATCACCTCTCATTCATCTGAATTCCAATGAGTAGAGGCCCAACCTACTCAACCTTTCCTCATAAGTCAACACCCCTCATTCCCGGAATCAACCTAGTGAACCTTTTCTGAATTGCCTCCAAAGCAAGTATATCCTTTTGTAAATATGGAAACCAAAACTGCACGCAATATTCCAGTACCTTTTTTATATAGCTGAAGTAAGACTTCCCTGCATTTATACTCCAAGACCCTTTGCAATAAAGGCCAAGATACCATTGGCCTTCCTGATCACTTGCTGTACCTGCGTACTATCCTTTTGTGTTTCATGCACAAGTACCCCCAGGTCCCGCTGTACTGCGGCACTTTGCAATCTTTCTCCCATTTAAATAATAACTTGCTCTTTGATTTTTTTTTTTCTGCCAAATTGCATGACCTCTCACTTTCCAACATTATACTCCATCTGCCAAATTTTTGCCCACTCACTTAGCCTGTCTGTGTCCTTTTGCAGATTTTTTTGTGTCCTCCTCACTCATTGCTTTTCCTCCCATCTTTGTATAATCAGCAAACTTGGCTACGTTACACTCGGTCCCTTGTTCCAAGCCGTTAATATAGATTGTAAATAGTTGGGATCCCAGCACTGATCCCTGTGGCACCCCACTAGTTACTGGTTGCCAACCAGAGAATGAATCATTCATCCCAATTCTCTGTTTTCTGTTAGTTAGCCAATCCTCTCTCCATTCTAATATATTACCCCCAACCCCATGAACTTTTATCTTGTGCAGGCACCTCGTCAAGAGATCATTTTTACAGCGCTGCTTCAGCTTTTATCAGTTGTCGTTACTGTTGATGATATCTGAAAGGCACAATGATCTAGTTGGAGATATAAATTCCTGCAAACTGCAGATTTGTTGTTCTAAATGGTTAACTTTTTTTTTGCGGGGTGGGGGGGGGGGGGGGGGGGGTGTCTCTAGATAGTATTTGGGAATGGCAGCCCTGACCATTATTTCCACCAACCCAGGCTTGCTGAGGATAATTGTAGCTTTCCTACAGTTGCCTGGCGGAGATCAGATAACTCAGCACAGATGGTGGATTGAATCTGGGCCCCTCCTGCTTTTTAATGGCTCAGTTGCTCATTGTGCTTGTTGAGCCAATTGAGGGAACGACTGATAATATTTCAATGTAATCAAATTCAATAAAATGAGGATTTATTTTTAAACAAATATTGGAAGCTTAATCCTACTAGTGATGCAGATCAGCCCTGCCACCTCCGTTCTTATTCAGTGCATTAGCATGACATTTCTATTCAGAATAAACTTTGGACTGGTTTTTTAAGATGAGGCAGCCAGCAAAGAACATAACTTCTATGTCTGAGACTAAGAACTCATTTCACTTTCAACAGCCTCCTCCATGTCTCAAGCTCACTCTGCTAAGATGATGCTTTTCTTTTTAAAGCATACCATTAATGATCCTTTTAATTCAAATTTTATTTGATTAAAATTCCTGTTTATAACTGATTTATTTGTATGTTTTCCTTCCCACTCTAATGAAAAAAATAGATGGATTGAAGTAATTAAAATTCTGCTTTCGAATTCCAATCTGACTTGACATTTTTTAAAGTGAGTAGCATAATGCAAGTTGCACTGTAGTACCTTCTACCATGTTGAAGGGAGAGGTAATTTTATAACTGACGAGGAAACTCTGAAAATCATTACCTGGAGCGTGGATATGGGAACACATGCTTGTGATTCCAGGGTGCCTTCATGCCTACTGTCATTTGGCCAGTGACATGGAGGGCATTTGTCTGCAGTGTGCTTTTAAAAATTTGTTCTTGGGATTTGGGCAACACTGGAAAACTAGTATTTATTGCTCATCCCTAGTTGCCTCGAGTCAACCACGTAGTGAGGGACTGGAGTCGCCTGTTCCACTATTTGCCACAGCAGGATTTGAACTCTCGACCTCTGTCTAGCACCATAATCACAACCACTAGGCTACCTCAGTGAATCTACATCACTGTGGTGGTATCCACATTGGAGGGTTAACTTTTAATGGTACCATTTTCATAAAACATTTTGTTTCAGGTCATTCCTGTTTGCTGCAGTCTGTTTTACTCAGTGACTAAATAGAAATTGACTTTCCAACTAAGTGAACTGAAAAACACTCATTTGTATTATCGTGACCTATAAATGACAGTGACTGACTTCCCAGTACCTAGAAACACCGAAGTCATCTTCCTTTTTTACCCTCTTAACCTCCTATCATGCCTCAAATATTGTAAAAATAAATAAGCTAAAAATACACAGGAGTGTTAATAGCAGAGTTGTAAGGTGATCAGCATTCTGGTCAAAATATTGAACATTCAGTGGCTATATCATAGAAAGTGTCAGAAGTGCATTATCTCTCACTACCATTCAGGCTGAATCCTGATCTACATGCTGAAAAATGTCTGGTAACTGAAGATAAGTAGAATTATTTTCTCTTGTATCCATTGGGATAAATTTTGATTCCCTACCCTCCCCCACAAACTCTGGAGGAAAAAATGCTTGTTATTTCCTTAATAAAATGTTTAGCTTCAATATAAAATTAAAAATATTACAAATATAATAATAGGCTTTATCTACATATTGTTGAAAATGATTAAAATACAGTGGTTAAATATTTTGAAAATTTCATAATGCCTTGATTTGTCATAATTAAATTAGGCTATATATTTTTCTAATGAATATCTTTCAAGCACAAGGTATTTTTAATTGGTACAACAGACTATATATCTAAGTAACACGCTTGTTTTTGTTTTCTCATGAATTTTCTTCCCATCCTGTTTTCTCCTGAAAGTGTTAGCTCCTTGTTGGAGTACTGTTCCATTGGCATCAGTATTCCCTGGTAGTACTTCACACAAGTGAACATTATTCTTATTTGAAGCTTGACGCTGAGTGATCGGCAGGCTACTCCATTGTGGGAGCCATTACAAAATCGCAAGATACTAATGAAGATAGTTTAGTCCTTCCTGGCTCATTCATCTAAAATTAAAAAATGCAGTGCCCTTCCTATCACAGCATCCAGCAATTTCTTAACGATTAAAGGTTTGGGCCTTTCTTGTGCTATCCAGATTATCACAACAAAGCCCAATCATGTCCTCAATCGCCAACCACTCATGGGCTTTTCTAGCGTGATTCATTAGATAGTGATCTGGAGTGGGGACCATTCCACTGTGCCTCCTCCAAGCTGTGAATGCCATAGTCACTATTACCACCATGGCTGAGGTCAGCTAACTCTGCACAAAATGGGGAGTGAACCTTGAACCTGGAGTCAATCTGGTTTGTATGGTTCAGGTGCTCAGTGACTGAGCCATCAGGGAAGCTAAGTAACGCGTTTTGATGAACATACAGCACTCTCAACAGATGAAACACTGATTATATGTTAATTGTATAATGCATCTTTATGGCTCTATTCGCAACTTCGTATAATATTCGGTATTGTATGCCGAGTTTCTTTTTGTGATCCAACATGATTAAAAACTTGAATTTGAAACCATTCTGAATGTAGAAAGAAATGTACTTTTCTCCCCAAGTATGGTTCAGTGAGTAAAATGCTGCTTGGTGTGATGCTGACCCGATGTTGGGGAAGTCCAGAACCAGGGGTCACAGTCTAAGGATAAGGGGCAAGCCATTTAGGACCGAGATGAGGAGAAACTTCTTCACTGATAATTGTGAACATGTGGAATTCTCTACCGCAGAGAGTTGTTGAGTCCAGTTCATTAGATATATTCAAGAGGGTGTTAGATATGGCTCTGACTGCTAAAGGGATCAAGGGGTATGGAGAGAAAGCAGGAATGGGGTACTGAGGTGAATGATCAGTCATGATATTGAATGGTGGTGCAGGCTCGAAGGGCCGAATGGCCTACTCCTGCACCTATTTTCTATGTTTCTATGACCCTTACAGTCGCAGTTCAATCCTTGGTGTGAGCCAAGTTAGCTAGTCTCCTCTGTGCTAGTGATAGAGGTAGAGATGCTTCACTGTGCATCTGTGCCCAGAGGCTGGTGAAGGGAAAAATCAGTTGGTGCCCCTGCTCCTGATATTCATACAGCTTTGTTGGCAAGTATACATCTGTGGATGTCTGGTGAGAACCGGTTTGTACTTGGCTGTAATTCCTCATTCGAACCTCATCTTCCAAATTAAGTCAAATAGCCTGTGAATACTCCCTGTCTTGGTTTTGCACATGCAGAATGCCATCTGGGTGAGGTATTGTGTGGGCTGGTGGTACCTGTGGAATCGTACTGTAGCATGAGTTGGGGTGTTCAGGAGAAATGGGGAGATAATTTGGGGGTGGGCAAGGAGCAAAGTAAATTTCTGTGTTGTGGAATTTGTTTTATGGCTTCTTAAATGGTTAAATATGTAATGTTGCTTTTGTGGTATTGTACATTTTTCATCTACATTGTAATATTTAGCATGTTTAAAAATGGACACCTTGGCATACTGGACCACTGAAAGAAACTACAAACAATATTAAATGCTTTAAGTTGGAAATATAAGTAGCAGACTTTCTGGATCATAAAGGTACTTTCTTCTTCATCTCTAAAATATAATACTGCATAGTAATTAAAAGTTCCTTTTCAGTTCAATCCATACTTTCTGGGTGGCAATTTTTGTTCTCAAGGTAAGGGATGTCCATACTGTAGGATGGAACATTTTGCCTCTTTTTGTAATGGGTGTATGTATGAAGATTAGTTTTGCAGATTATAGGATTATCTGTACTCTGCAGCAACATATCTTAACCTTAACCGCTAAAGAGCATACTCTAATGTGCTGGTGTGACATTTCCATTTTGCACATCAAGGATCCCTGTAGCCTTTTTCAGCGATACAACTTTGTGCTGAATTATGGAAACTTTTTGTGCTGTAACTCTCTCGAACGGCAATCTGTATGGAGATTTCTGCTGCTATCGTAAATTGAGATCTTTCAGGCATCAGAGAGCGAAATCTTTCAAGCCAGTAGTCAAGTGGGATTCAGACCCAGGCCCCAGAGATGAATTGAGTAAAATAGATATTGAATTCACTTGCATGAATTGCCAAAATGAGTTGATATTTTTGTATTTTGCTTGACAGTGCAGTCCCCAAAGATAAAGATAAGCAGTGCTTCAAACTCAGACAAGGAGTGGATAAGAAGATTGTGATCTATGTGCAACAAGCATCCAACAAAGAACTTATTATTGAAAGGTATCAAATTGTAATAAATATTATAATAAATTTATATAAGGGTAATTTACGAAGTTCTTGAATTGCTCTATTATTCCAAATGTATGTGTACAGTGTGGTTGTCCGTTAGTCTGCCTTTGGCCAAGTGTTTGTGCTTTAAATTGTTGATGAGGGACAGCCTGAAAACCATCATTTTCAGCCGTATTGTGATGTGAATGGTGTTTGTGTGGGAAACACTTCCAATTCATGGGCCCAAGTTTCGGGCCGTGCCTAGAACGGCGCAGCCCCGACCTGGACGCCCGTTTTTCGCGCCGCAAAGTGCGCCTAAAAAAAACTTAGATTCTCCGGCTCCCTGCTGGTACTCTGGAGCCTGGCGCGGCGCAGCACGAGCAGTTGGGGGCGGAGCCAGGTCCCTGCGCTGAAAACAGTGCTGGGACCTCTGCACATGCGCGCTCCAGTGGGCGCGCATGTGCAGTAGCTCCAGGCACCCAAAACTGTGTGGGAGGGGCCCGAAGCACGCAGCCCCTAGCTCTGGCCGAATGGCCTCACTGGGACTGTGTGCATTAGGCTACTTCCCACGCCCAGCTCCTGCTTCCTCCCGACACTGACCCG
Organism: Pristiophorus japonicus; assembly: GCF_044704955.1. Lineage (NCBI taxonomy): Eukaryota > Metazoa > Chordata > Chondrichthyes > Pristiophoridae > Pristiophorus > Pristiophorus japonicus. Next base: position 32,778,785 of record NC_091996.1, on the reverse strand, counting down.
GCTCCCGCCCGCCCCCCGCATCGACCCGCGCTCCCTGACCTCCCCGAACCGACCTCCCTCCCACCGCCGCCCCGACCCGACCCGTGCTCCCGACCCCCACCCAGTCCCGACCTGACCTCCCTCCCCCCGACACGAACCGACACGCGCTCCCTCCCTTCTCCCTTCCACCCCCCACCCCCCCCCCCCCCCCCCACTACCCGAACCAACCCGCGCTCCCAACCCAACGCCACCTACCTGTAAATCTGGTGCTGGGGACGGGCACTGCCCGAAGACCTTCAGCCCCCCCTTCTTCTTCTTTCTCCTCCCCCCCCCCTCCTCTCCTCCCCCCCTCTCCTCTCCTCCCCCCCCCTCCTCTCCTTCCCCCCCCCCCCCCCGTCTCCTCTCCTCCCCCCCCCCCCGTCTCCTTCTTCCCCCCCCCCCCCCCGTCTCCTTCTTCTCCCCCCCCCCCCCCCGTCTCCTTCTTCCCCCCCCCCCCCCCGTCTCCTTCTTCCCCCCCCCCCCCGTCTCCTTCTTCCCCCCCCCCCCCCCCCGTCTCCTTCTTCCCCCCCCCCCCCCGTCTCCTTCTTCCCCCCCCCCCCCGTCTCCTTCTTCCCCCCCCCCCCCGTCTCCTTCTTCCCCCCCCCCCCCCCCCGTCTCCTTCTTCCCCCCCCCCCCCCCCGTCTCCTTCTTCCCCCCCCCCCCCCCCCCCCGTCTCCTTCTTCCCCCCCCCCCCCCCCCCCCCCGTCTCCTTCTTCCCCCCCCCCCGTCTCTCTCTCACACACACACACACACACTGACAGAGAGATAGAGACGCGGGGGGGGGGCACGGTGCTGCAGTCGGTAAGTAGAAAATGTTTTATTTATTGATTTTTTTAAAAAAAATTATTAATTTTTTTGATTTATTGATGATTTTATCATTTATTATTGATGATGGCTCTTTATTTGTAAAACTGAAGTGTTTAATGTTTGTAAACTTCCCTTTAAAACACCCCGCCCCCCCCCCCCCCCCATTTCCCTACGTCTGATTTTCTAAAGTGTAGACAAGGTTTTTTCGAGCTTACAAAAATCTTCACTTATCCATTCTAAGTTAGTTTGGAGTAAGTTTTCACTGCCGAAACTTTGAAAACAGGCGTAAGTGGGCGGACACGTCACCTTTTGGGAAAAAAAAATTCTGTTTCAAAGTGAAACTGTTCTAACTGACTAGAACTGGAGCAAGCTAAATGCCGAGAATTTGAATTTCTAAGATACTCCGTTCTACACCAGTTGCTCCAAAAAATCAGGAGCAACTGAGGCCGAAACTTGGGCCCCATATCACTGGAATAAAATTTCATGTGATTCAATGAGAGATTCAATTTAACATAGAAATATAGTAAATAGGTGCAGGAGTAGGCCATTCGGCCCTTCCAACCTGCACCACCATTCAATAAGATCGTGGCTGATCATTCACCTCAGTACCCCTTTCCTGCTTTCTCTCCATACCACTTGATCCCTTTAGCTGTAAGGGCCACATCTAACTCCCTCTTGAATACAACCAATTAACTGGCATCAACAACAACTCTGTGGGTAGGGAATTCCAAAGGTTAACAACTCTGAGTGAGGAAGTTTCTCCTCATCTCAATCTTAAGTGGCTTACCCCATATCCTTCGACTATGTCCCCTGGTTCTGGACTTCCCCAACAACGGGAACATTCTTCCTGCATCTAACCTGTCCAGTTCTGTTGGAATTTTATATGTTTCTATGAGATCCCCTCTCATCCTTCTAACTCCAGTGAATACAGGCCCAGTCGATCCAGTCTCTCATATGTCAGTCCTGCCATCCCTGGAATCAGTCTGGTGAACCTTTGCTGCACTCCCTCAATAGCAAAAACATCCTTCCTCAGATTCGGAGACCAAAACTGAACACAATATTCCAGGTGAGGCCTCACCAAGGCCCTGTACAACTGCAGTAAGACCTCCCTACTCCTGTACTCAAATCCCCTAGCTATGAAAGCCAACATACCATTTGCTGCCTTCACCGCCTGCTGTACCTGCATGCCAACTTTCAATGACTGATGTACCATGACACCCAGATCTCCTTGCACCTCCCCTTTTCCTAATCTGCCACCATTCAGATAATATTCTGCCTTTGTGTTTTTGCCCCCAAAGTGGATAACCTCACATTTATCCACATTAGACTGCATCTGCCATGCATTTGCTCACTCACCTAACCTGTCCAAGTCACAATGCAGCCTCTTAGTGTCCTCCTCACCGCTCTCACCGCCACCCAACTTTGTGTCATCTGCAAACTTGCAGATATTATACTCAATTCCTTCATCTAAAGCATTAATGTATATTGTAAATAGCTGGGGACCCAGCACTGAGTCCTGTGGCACCCCACTAGTCACTGCCTGCCATTCTGAAAAGGACCTGTTTACCCCGACTCTCTTGCTTCCTGTCTGCCAACCAGTTCTCTATCCACGTCGGTACATTACCCCCAATACCATGTGCTTTAATTTTGCACACCAATCTCTTGTGTGGGACCTTGTCAAAAGCCTTTTGAAAGTCCAAATACACCACATCCATTGGTTTTCCCTTGTCCACTCTACTAGTTACATCCTCAAATTCTAGAAAATTTGTCAAGCATAATTTCTCTTTCATAAATCCATGCTGACTTGGACCGATCCTGTCACTACCCATTTTCTCTCCTTTTTTTTGAAAAAGTGGGGTTACATTAGCTACCCTCCAGTACATAGGAACTGATCCAAAGTCGATGGACTGTTGGAAAATGATCACCAATGCATCCACTATTTCTAGGGCCACTTCCTTAAGTACTCTGGTATGCAGACTATCAGGTCCCGGGGATTTATCGGCCTTCAATCCCATCAATTTCCCTAACACAATTTCCCGCCTAATAAGGATTTCCTTCAGTTCTTCCTTCTCACTAGACCCCCGGTCCCCTAGTATTTCTGGAAGATTATTTGTGTCTTCCTTCGTGAAGACAGAACCAAACTATTTGTTCAACTGGTCTGCTATTTCTTTGTTCTCCATTATAAATTCACCTGAATCTGACTGCAAGGGACCTACATTGTCTTGACTAATCTTTTACTCTTCACATATCTATAGAAGCTTTTGCAGTCAGTTTTTATGTTCCCAGCAAGCTTCCTCTCATACTCTCTTTTTCCCCTCCTAATTAAACCCTTTGTCCTCCTCTGCTGAATTATAACATTCTCCCAGTCCTCAAGTTTGCTGCTTATTCTGGCCAATTCACATGCCTCTTCCTTGGATTTAACACTATATCCTTAATTTCCTTTGTTAGCCACGGTTGAGCCACCTTCCCCATTTTTATTTTTACTCCAGACAAGGATGTACAATTGTTGAAGTTCATCCATACGATCTTTAAATGTTTGCCATTTTCTATCCACCATCAACCCTTTAAGTATCATTTGCCAGTCTATTCTAGCCAATTCACGTCTCATACCACAACTCTGTCACTCTCCCTCTTAATAAAAAATTCTACCATATTATGGTCACTCTTTCCCAAGGGGCCTTGCTCAACAAGATTGCTAATTAGTCCTTTTTCATTACACATCACCCAGTCTAGGCTGGCCAGCCCTCTAATTAGTTCTTCGACATATTGGTCTAGAAAACCATCCCTAATACACTCCAGGAAATCCTCCTCCACCGCATTGCTACCAGTTTGGTTAGCCCAATCAATATGTGGATTAAAGTCACCCATGATAACTGCTGTACCTTTATTGCATGCATCCCTAATTTCTTGTTTGATGCTGTTCCCAACCTCACTACGACTGTTTGGTGGTCTGTACACCACTCCCACTAGCGTTTTCTGCCCTTTGGTATTCTGTAAGTTTTAGGATTAAAATGCAGCAATTATTTTTCTCTCCTTCTCCCACACCACAGCTCCAAATTCATTGGTAGAACTCCTACTCAGTTTTTAAAAATTCTACTTTCCCTGCAGACTATCTGAATGAGGTAAACAATTTGTGCCAAACTGTGGTCCATTTTGTGTTGTGATCTTGCATCCGCAATGAACTAGTTGGAGATTTTCCAAACTCATTTCATGTAAGATCCTAGTATAGCCCAGTAAAAGGAGACTCATTCCATCAGTCAGAGCGAGATTTGAATTCCGGCCCCAGAGATGAACTCCTTCCTATCCCAATTAAGTATATGTTACCTAAACCTTGCTTCTACTTGTAAAATTACAATCTGCCAGAACGAATCCTGGGGCTATCCATAAGCTTCTGTGTAACGCGTCCTCCCTCTTCCTCAGTATTGTGCATACTGCACCACATTTCTGTCGACTGCCAGCTTTGAATAATTGTATGACTACATCTTGTAACTGAGAACATTTGTAATTTAAAAAAAGACATTTAGTACCTTGTGTAAGTTGGCTTATGGTTCACAGTGGATTTATGATTCATAGAAACATTGAAAATAGGTGCAGGAGCAGGCCATTCGGCCCTTCGAGCCTGCACCACCATTCAATATGATCATGCAACTTCAGTACCTCATTCCTGCCTTCTCTCTATACCCCCTGATCCCTTTAGCTGTAAGGGTCACATCTAACTCCCTTTTGAATATATCCAATGAACTGAACTCAACAACTTTCTGTGGTAGAGAATTCCATAGGTTCAAATTCTCTGGGTGAAAAAGTTTCTCCTCATCTCGGTTCTATATGGCTTACCCCTTATCCTTAGACTGTGACCCCTGGTTCTGGACTTCCCCAACAGTGAAACATTGTTCCTGCATCTAACCTGTCCAACCCTGTCAGAATTGTATATATTTCTGAGATCCCCTCTCATTCTTCTAAATTCCAGTAAATATAAGCCTAGTCGATCCAGTCTTTCTTCATATGTCAGTCTTGCCATCCCGGGAATCAGTCTGGTGAACCTTCACGGCACTCCCTCAATAGCAAGAATGTCCTTCCTCAGATTAGGAGACCAAAACTGCACACAATATTCATGGTGTGCTCACCAAAGCCCTGTACAACCGCAGTAAGACCTCCCTGCTCCTATACTCAAATCCTCTTGCTATGAAGGCCGACATGGCATTTGCTTTCTTTACTATCAATCTGAATGTTGGGATTTCACTTTGTGCTGAGGTACACATTAGTGTTTTGTGAAATGGAGGGTGATGAGAAGGAGTGAAGTCCAAAGTAAGGAGGCAGCAACAAAAAAAAAAATGAGGAACAAATGGGATGCAAGATAAAGGCTCGGAATTTGCAGTCAGTGGCGAAGGAATGGCGCTCACTGGTCACTATCCTGATAGCTGCTCACTGTTTTTGCGGGCCTTGTGAGTGGAGACTTGCTCTCAAAGATGTCCGATCCAGCCTGGCATCCTCTACAGGGACTCTATGGCATGTGTGAGCTGGGAAAAAAAACAGCGAGGCTCTTCAACCAATCAGATTGAAGAATCCTCACTGAGACATGCAGGGGCTGAAATTGCCCCCCCCTCAAGTTCCATTACCGACTCTTAAGGCCTTACCTGACCGGGGGTAGACGGATGGGCTGACCCTTCCTATATTATCCCCGGGCCGGGAGCGGTGAGAACGGGTTTCTGCGCTGCCCGTGTTGCCACCCCGTCGGGCACGCGCCAACCTTCTTCCGACTGGCGGCAACCCCCTTTCCAACCCCTGCGGGAACAGAGTGGCCGCCAGTTGGTGTCACTGACAGCTTTCCCTGGTCGGAAAGCAGTGTGTGGTTGGGCAGCATGTCTGCCCTTAAAGGGGAGGGCATGTTGCCAGCACCTCCATTTTATTTCAATTGTCGGCCGACTGCCAGGTCGGCCCGACAGTGGTGCCCACGGGTTTGGTCGGGCCACAACAGGCAGGCCGGTATCCCTCTTGGATACAGAGCCGCAGGCCTGGCCGAAACCCTCCCTGGTGGGCCTAACTAAACCCCATGCAGAGTTCGCAGTGGCCCTCCCCTTTAACTGAAGGGGAGGGATGTTATGCGCGACGCTGATGGCCGCCCTGCTCCAAAGGCACTTCCGCCCCTCACCACCGCCCCGACCAGAAATAACACCAGAGATAAATATCGTCCAATCTCCACCCCTTGAATTGGGGCGGAGACAAACCGGGGCGGAGACAAACCTGGTCGGGGGGCATTTTTGGCCCCGCAGAGTCTAAACCAGGAAATATAAACCAGGAATTATAAATTAGATTTAAATCCTGTACAGAAAGTGAAATAAAGATTTGGGAAGAAAGGTGGGATTGAGCTAGAGAGAGAAAAAGTAAAGAAAAAGTATTTTAATTAAAGAAAGATCTCCACTAATAGAATTCTGAAGGAATGAGACATCACACTTGTAAAATTAAATTTTTAGTGCAGAGAGGTTGTTTGGCAGTAATTATGACCATCACGCTGTCAGAAATTAATTTGCACTTGAATGCACCAGCCCTAACTTTATCTGGCTTGTTCACAGCCTTGTATGGATTTCAATGCCGAGTCTATTGGAGAGATAATGTTATAGCGCAGCCTGTGGCAGAGCAGGGTAACTGACCGCAATTTCTGGATTTCTGCGTTTAACTGCGCATGTGTACACTCCAGAAGTTGCTGCCCGATTTACTCCATAATAACAGTGAGCGCTGTTAGCCTCACCGTTATTCTCAACACGCAATCTGGGCCAAAGTGCATAAGCAATTTGTTGTTTAAATATAATTTGCCAAGTGCAAAATAACATCTAACCTGAGAGAGAAGGGAAGATGCTATCACAATGTTGAATCACAAAAAATACTTAATGAAAATAATTATTATGCCTTGATAAATTTGAAATAAATTCCTTTTCATCCAGAAATTTCCATATACTCTGAATCAGATTAACTCCTTTTTGTTTTCGTCAACTTATCACATCTACATTGTGTAGACTATCGTGTCTGCTGCTGAGACCTCTGCTGAAACTCCTAAAACTTGGAGCTTTGAAATTGTGCCCTGAAGTTTAATTCCTGTACTGATTTTGTTCAGATGAGAACATAAAGAGCTGTGTATTCTAAACAATCATAAAATTTGAAGTTCATATATCTGCTGCCTAATTTCTGTATTTCACTCGTTTACCCCTTGTGTTTTATTCTATGAAGTTAAAAAACGATTGGGAACAGATACTTTGCATCAGGGAAATAGTCTGGCCTCCATAATGAAGAAATCCTATATTGGGAAGAGTTAATGCATGCTCAAAGTACACTGCTTTGAAACTTTTTTGTTTAACATTTCATTATTTTAGCTTTCTTTCTGTGCATGACTTGATAAATTATATTTATCTAATACCTACATTCATCTATGGAAAATCTCCATTTCCAATAAAGTTGAATATTCTATAAAAATATAGGGGGCAGCATAGTACCACAGAAAAATCAGCCAATGCTGCTATTTCGGCTCACTGGTTTTAGATAACACTAAGCTGCTGTACATCCCAATGGCGGTAATTTGCAGGGACTTCAGGATTTTGTCAAAATAAACCTTCAATACAAAAGGAGACCACTGACCCATCATACCTATACTGATGCACGCGTCCAACTTAAGCCATCTCTAAATCTACTTTCCTACCATTTTCTCAGTGCCCTATAATAGTTGTTTTCAACTGTTTCATTATTTCTTAAATGCAGTGCAGAAATGCAATTTCTTCAAATCAGCTTCATTTGTGGTAATGCATTCCTTTTTACGTTAAACATTTCTTCTACCCTTCCCCTTTACACCTCGAATACGAATCCTACATTTATGGCCTCTTGTTACCAACTCAGCATTCTGTGGAAATAATTCACAATTTATTCTCTCGCATCCTAGCATCATTTTCAACACTTGTCAGATTCCCCTTAATCTTCTCAGCTCTGTTCAATACACACTTTAAAAAAAAAATCTCCATTTTTAACTATATTCTTGGTAATATCCTAGTCAATCTACATTATATTTTTTACTCTAATTATTTTGTCTATAATGGAGTGTGCAAAATATTTCAATTGCCATCTAATAAGGGGTTACTATATTTGAATTGCAAATTTGCTCATGTAAAAATTATAATAACGTGGTTTAGAATGAAACACTGCAACCAAGCATTGGCAGAATAAGAACTAACATCATTACACTTTATTGTATCCATAACTTTATCAATATTTTCAATTATGTTCTTTCATTAGGTGTTTTGGCCTTCTTCTCAGCCCTGGAAAAGATGTACGCAACAGTGACATGCATCTTTTGGATTTGGTAAGATGGTGTTCTAAATAAGCAACATCTTTTCATTTTCTTTAATCAGAATTTCTAATAGTGAATTGAGGCGTGTGATTGAAAGTTCTTGTTTTTAATCAGGATGTTTCAGTTTAATCCATTATTGGTGAAAAGCACTGCAAAAGTAAATGAAGCACAGTAGTGTTGAAAAATCTGAGGTCGTTTCACAGTAGCTTTAAAGGATGGAGTCAGCCTTTTTTAATGTCACACTTTTTGGCAGTCACCCTGGAGATCCTCAAAAGTCAGATCCTGCAACATTCAGAAAGCTCTCCCCTACCCCCTCCAGCACTTAAGGATGGGTTTCTAGGTTGTTCCACAGAGGAGAGTAGGTAGACAAACCTCATAAAATGATGGAGTATATTGTGCCAGTGCCACATGGCTGCACTAAAGTGGGATGTACCCTGACCCACAGGAGAGGCTGGGATTTTCAAAAAGGGAAAATATGAATTCAGAATAAAAGAAAATGTCCGTTTTCCATTTCAGAGGCCCAGTCTAGAAATAAGCATAACTGCGCAGTCAAAAAATAAAACTGGCAGTTGAGGAGGATTACCGCATCCTCATCGAATGGATGATGCAAAAACATAAGGTATCCGTGGATATCTAGTACCCCATATAAACAAACCTCCTGATGCAATTCTTTTATAAAGAAGAAAAAATTTAGCAGGGACTGTCAGGAGTGATCTACACCTCCAAATACTGAGAGCCTGAGCCATACCAATGGAATAAGCAATATCCCAATAATGAAGAGCAAGGCTTCATCGAGAGTCCTGTACTCTGACATTCTATAATTAATCTTCTAACCTGAAAAAGAACCATAATGGCAAATACGTTCCAGAATACAGGGGAGAACAAGATGGAGGCTAGAAAGTGCCCATGTGCGGGTATTTTTCATGTTCTTTACCTGACACACACATCCTACAAGTGTCTTGAATGTTGCTACCCAGTGATTGAATAGCCATGGGGGGAAAACAAGCCGATAGACAGCTATTTGCTTTGAAACAATTCCTTTTGAAGACCACTATTCCATTAGAGGCAATGCATGTGCAGGCTCAAAAGTATAGCAAGGATAAAAAAAAACCCAAAGAAATAACACAAGCCCACGGGCAATAGCATCCCTTGCATGAAAAGCCACTCCATGCTATTGAAAGCTTTCTCCGCATCGATAGAGGGGGCAAGGTGGAATTTGTGTCATTTCTTTGGAAGAATACCCGATAAGCGATTTATGTGCATCATAAAATAAAAATGTCTTAAATAAAACTTACCTCATAAGGTTGAATTAATTTAGAAAACAGGTTATTCAGATAATTTTCTTCAAAAAAAAATTGGAAACACAGTTCAAAAGATTGCTAGGAGCACCAGTCGATATGCCCACTGGGACCCTTGCCGTTATTCAGTTTGGGAGATTGTAGCACTGTTGTGTTTTGGGGATGGAGACAGTATTAGTAGTTTCATGAAATATTTTAAGGAGTAGGGCAACCAATTTAAGGTCGTCATCTTTTTGTCGAAGCCAATAAAGAAAGCATCTGGGTTGGGAGCCTTGTTATCTCCAAGGATGCTTGGGCTTATGATTTATAGAAGTTAAAATAAAGCCGTCCAAACGAATCATGATCCAGGAGCCCAATTCTGAAGTCTTATCATCATAGGCAATCCCTCGAAGCGAGGATGACTTGCTTCCACACCAGAAGGGATGAGTTCACAGATGTTTCAATGAAGGACTTGATATTCCAGTCCTGAACTCCAGTTGAAAGGATGGAAGATGCCTGTGCGTGGATTTTTTTAACGTGGGGTGACCGTTGCACATCAGCCACCACACGGGCTTGTTAGAGCTAGGTCTTGGTCCAGTGGCAAGGGTTGAACCAGGGCGACTGGAGACCGGCTTTGTTGCACGGACTTAGTGCGCGCACACATCAAAGTGTGGGTGGGCCCTCTGCTCTTCTGTGCCCCGTACCCCCATTTGCCGCACCTCTGCCATGATCTCTTGCTGCTCCGCTGTGCCCACGCTCCAAACAGCGACATTTCAATAGCTCAGAAGTTTAAAAAAAAAATATATATATATATATATATATTATATTTTGAATAGGATTTCTCCAGATTAGAGAAAAGGTGTAATGCAACCAGCTGGTTTATAACTTGCCAATGCTGGGTCCTTGGAGCAGGTGTTAGACTGCAGGAAGGAGTCCAATGCCTATAATTACAGTGAGAGACATTTGTTGGATCAGAGGTAAAAGTAGGAGAATTCATGCTTGGCACATAAACATTTAATAAGGTTGTGGACATAAGGCAGAAACCAGAATGTAGCAACCTGGTTCAAATCTGTTCTTTGTGAGATTTATGGTACTATCAGGATGCAAACTTTATACCAGCAGTAGTTTTAAAACAGTGCATCAGATTTTGTGGGAACAACGCTAATTTGCTTTGGGCAACCTACTTACTTTTTGAGAATGATATTAAAAACTGTGGAGGAATTTATTGCTTCAATAGCTCTGCTTGATTGGATAGTCATAACATTTCAGTTTAATAGCAAAATTATATAATTTTTAGCTGCCATATCTGTAGATTATTTTTTTCTACATGTAGTAAATTTACACATCTGTGCTGCTGGAATGGGTGGACAGTCGTGGGCAGCATATGCCTGAGTTTCTGAAAATGGGGTTCTGGCAGGCAAGGTTCCCAGCTAGAAGCGCAGACGTAAAATAAAGTACTACTTTAAACTTAAAAAAAAAAATTGCTATTCCTTAGGTGTTTATTACTACGTCAGGGTATAAATGTAGGTGGTTTAAATTTAAGTACACTAAAGTGGAGGCTTTACCTCCTGCCAAAACGATGGCTTGCATGATAAAACTCCAGATATATGCATACATTATCATTTGTCTGAACAGTGACCTTTGTACCGTTTTTATAGCTAGATTAAATTAATGTTGAAGTGGGTATAATGACATTTTAATACATTGCATGAGAGGACAAGAGTCGCAGAGTCCCAATTTAGCATATGTTTATGAAAGATAGGGAGGCTGGCGAGAAGAGCATTTAAGAATTGATCCTCAAGATAATGAGCACGTGGATACAGAATTCAACAGCAGTACGGATGAGCTGGGGGCATGGAGGTGGAAGAAGCCAGTCTGACGATGGACGAGATTTAGAGTTTAAAGCTCAACTTTGGTTTGAACAGAAGACCAAGGTTGTACATCACCCAAGGAGCTGAGGAGGTTGAGGGATTGGAGTCGGAGGCCTGCAGATGCTGGTGAGAGCTGAACAAGATGGCCTCATTCTGATTCACATGGAGCTCAAATTGGCACTGGATGTCAGACAAGCAATAAGATACTACTCCAATAGTGAAAGAAAGACTTGCATTTATATGGCACCTTTCACGACTGCTGGATGTCTCAAAGCATTTTACAGCTAATGAAGTAATTTTTAGGCGTGTAGTCACTTGTAATTTGGGAGGTGCGGCAACTAATTTACGCACAACAAGCTCCCGCAAACAGCAATGTGATGATGACCAGATAATCTGTTTTTTGTTATGTTGATTGAGGGATAAATGTTGGCCAGGACACCGGTGATAACTCCTGTCCCTGCTCTTCTTCAAAATAGTGCCATGGGATCTTTTACATCCACCTGAGCGAGCAGACAGATGCTCGGGTTAACATCTCATCCGAAAGCTGGCACCTCCGACAGTGTAGCTCTCCCTCAGTACTGTATTGGTATGTCAGCCTAGATTTTTGTGCTCAAGTCCCTGGGGTGGAACTTGAACCCACAACCTTCTGACTCAGCCGAGTGTGCTACCCACTGATCCACAGCTGGCACTTCAAGTGAGAGTGGTGAAGGAAAATAGGGTTGGGTGTTTCCTCTCTCTGCTGGCAATATTGGTGAAATGTGTTTGGACAGTTTCAAACCTGCTTATGATCAAGGGCATTCAGCACAAAATAAGCTAGAATTCAGATGGATGGTGTGGACACACTGCGAGACAGGAGTGGGTATAGCTCTGAGATTGAGTTAAAACACTTCACAAAAGCCACTTTCAATGCATCCTGGTTAATTGCTGAAAGGTTGAAGATGCCAGGTAAAACCAGAGTATTTGAATATTAAATTCTATACTAGGTGACTTAACTTGTTCTAGCTGTGAAAGCAAGTTTGCCCCAAAAATAGTGTTGTCGCTTGGCTGCCCCAAGCCCTCCCACTCCTTTCCATCCACTATTACATGGTTTGATGGTAGTTGTGATGAAAAGTCATAGCACAGTTTTAAAAAAAAACTTCCCAGCAAAAGATGCATGTGTTCAAGCTACCCTCTGGTGAAAATTGCTTCATAGTATAAATAAGATGGTGTCACCCATCGAGCAAAACCATTTTTACCCAATAAGGGGAATGAAGGGTTATGGGGAGTGGGCGGGTAAGTGGAGCTGAGTCCACGGCCAGATCAGCCATGATCTTGTTGAATGGCGGAGCAGGCTCGAGGGGCTAGATGGCCGCCTCCTGTTCCTAATTCTTATGTTCTTATTAATGTTGGGGAAGTCCAGAACCAGGGGTCACAGTCGAAGGATAAGAGGTAAGCCATTTAGGACCGAGATGAGGAGAAACTTCTTCACCCAGAGAGTGGTGAACCTGTGGGATTCTCTACCACAGAAAGTTGTTGAGGCCAATTCACTAAATATATTCAAAAAGGAGTTAGATGTAGTCCTTACTACTAGGGGGATCAAGGGGTATGGCGAGAAAGCAGGATTGGGGTACTGAAGTTGCATGTTCAGCCATGAACTCATTGAATGGTGGTGCAGGCTCGAAGGGCCGAATGGCCTACTCCTGCACCTATTTTCTATGTTTCTATAATACTCAAAAGTAGCTTTGTAAAATAAATTGAGTATTAGTTAACAAGAGTAGCAGTAAGACCAGTTCTGCAGCAATATATATTTTTATTTGCAGGAATCAATGGGTAAAAGCTCAGATGGTAAATCTTACATAATTACTGGTAGCTGGAATCCCAACACAACGCATTTTCAAGCTGTAAATGAAGAAACGCCTAAAGGTAATACATTATGCTATTTTAAAGATGCAATGTGAAAGGATGCCATTTTAAAGCATTCCTTCTTGTGGAATATCTGTATACTTTCATACTATAATGACTAATTTATGAGTTAGGAGTCCTGACTTCACATGTTTTCATCTGCTTGTTGCTATTACAACTTCTGTTTTATACGTAGGATTAATTCTGCATCGAAAAATGTTTGATTTAAAAAATTTATAAATGTCAGCCACCAAAGGGACTAGCATTGCTTTTATTCCTCCTTTTATTCTGTCATGATGTGATGTAAATATATATTTATAACAGCAACTTGCATTTATATAGCATCTTTAATGTAGTAAAATGTCCTGAGGTGCTTCATGGGGGCATAAAAAATTGTGACTAAACCAAAAAAGACATTAGGACAGGTAAGCAAAAGCTTGGTCAATGAAGTAGGTTTTAAGGAGTGTCTCAAAGGAGCAGAGAGAGGTGGAGAGGTTTAGGAAGGAAATTTGAGAGCTTGGGGCCTCGACAGCTGAAGGAATGGCTGCCAATGGCGGGACGAAGGAAGCGGAGCATGCACATGAGGCCAGAGTTGGAGGAACATTCGAATTCTTGGAGGGTTGTCGGGCAGAGGAGATTAGAGATAGGGTGGGGGCGAGGCCGCGAAGAGATTTGAACATGATGAGAATATTTAAGTTGAGGCATTTAGGGACCAGGAGCCAGTGTAGATTGGCAAGCAGTAGGGTGATGGGTGAATGAGACTTCGTGCGAGTTAAGATGTGAACAGCAGAGTTTTTGATGAGCTTAAGTTTATGGAGGATGAAAGATGGAAGGCTTGCCAGTAGAGCATTTAATGACAAAAATGGAGCTAGATTAACGTGCAGAGTGTTCTGATTATATCACTAAATATTTTTCATAAATGATATCTCCACGAAATAAAATAATTCCTGAAGGTGACATCAGCTATGGTATAAATTGAAATTTGTATTATTAGAGCAGGTCTGTATAATGTGGATTCTTGATTTATTCATTTATACAAGCCAAAATAATCCAAAAGCAAAATAATCCAAAAATCAAACCTGTTTACAGCTGTGTACAGGACTTGGAGCTTTTATTATATGACTACTAATGTTATGTCAGATTTAATGTACACTGTACTGTTCTTCAGTACTCGTGTTTTGGATTGTTCATGGCATTAGTTCCGTTATTTGCAAGTTTGTGGAGGAAAAAATAAACTGGAATGACTGATGGCCCTTTTTATATTAGCTTTGTGTTTTTGGTCAGAAAAAGTGATTTTTGTAGTGTTGTAGTTACAGGAAATAGTGGCATGAACTGATTTTAGCATTTTGTAATTGCCACATTATTATAGAGAAAACTTTAAGCTTTAAATTTTTATTGTTCAATAAAACTTGTCGAAGAATACATATGAGATCCATTCAAAGCATTATTCTGACAGCTGCCACTGAAAATCCAAGCTGCCTTTCCACAACTTGCATCCATTACCTGATACAGGGCCCCAAGTTTTGAGCCGCGCCTAGAACGGCGCAGTCCCGACCTGGACGCCCGTTTTTCGTGCCACAAAGTGCGCCTAAAAAAAACCTCCAGATTCTCCAGCTCCCTGCAGGTCCTCTGGCCCTCGGCGCAGCGCAGCATGAGCTGTAGGGGACGGAGCCAGGTCCCTGTGCTGAAAACAATGCCGGGACCTCTGCACATGCGCGCTACAGTGGGCACGCAAGTGCAGTAGCTCCAGGTGCCGAAAACTATGTGGGAGGGGCCCGAAGCACGCAGCCCCGAGCCCTGGCCGAATGACCTCACTGGGAATGCGTGAATAAGGCTCCTCCCACGGCCAGCTCCTGCTTCCTCCCGATCCGACTCGACTCCCGCCTCCGGACCGGACCGGACTCCTGCTTCCCCGCACCCCCCCCCCCCCCCCCCCCCGGACTGGATCCGACCTGACCTCCCTCCCCCCGACCTGACCTGCCTCTCCCTCCCTCCCTCCCTCCGACCCAAACCGACCCCCCCCCCCCCCCCCCCAACCCGCGCTCCCCCCAACCCGACCCAACGCCACCTACCTGTAAATCTGGTGCTGGGGACGGGCCCTGCCTGAAGTCTCGGGCCCGGCCCGTTCAGCCTCCCTCCCCCTCTCTTTTCCCCCCCCCCCCCCCCCGCCAATCTCATTCCTCCCTCCCATCTCCTTCCCTTCCTCCCTCACTTTCCTCCCCCCCCCCCCATCTCCTTTCCTCCCCCCCCCAATCTCCTTTCTTCCCCCCCCCCCCAATCTCCTTTCCTTCCCCCCCCCCCCAATCTCCTTTCTTCCCCCCCAATCTCCTTTCTTCCCCCCCCATCTCCTTTCCTTCCCCCCCCATCTCCTTTCCTTCCCCCCCCCATCTCCTTTCCTTCCCCCCCCATATCTCCTTTCCTTCCCCCCCCCATCTCCTTTCCTTCCCCCCCATCTCCTTTCCTTCCCCCCCATCTCCTTTCCTTCCCCCCCATCTCCTTTCCTTCCCCCCCATCTCCTTTCTTCCCCCCCATCTCCTTTCTTCCCCCCCCCCAATCTCCTTTCTTCCCCCCCCCCATCTCCTTTCTTCCCCCCCCCCATCTCCTTTCTTCCCCCCCCCCCAATCTCCTTTCTTCCCCCCCCCAATCTCCTTTCTTCCCCCCCCCCAATCTCCTTTCTTCCCTCCCCCCCCCCCAATCTCCTTTCTTCCCTCCCCCCCCCCCAATCTCCTTTCTTCCCCCCCCCCCCATCTCCTTTCTTCCTCC